>NC_140278.1:16618548-16701048 GCF_964030765.1 Micromesistius poutassou
CTCTCTCTCTCTCTCTCTCTCTCTCTCTCTCTCTCTCTCTCTCTCTCTCTCTCTCTCTCTCTCTCTATTAACTCACTCTGAATATGAAAGTGATCATATTTCATAGTAATTATCACAGACGGTAGCTCTCTCTCTCTCTCTCTCTCTCTCTCTCTCTCTCTCTCTCTCTCTCTCTCTCTCTCTCTCTCTCTCTCTCTCTCTCTCTCTCTCTCTCTCAACCCGCAGGAACCTAATGCAGGTCTCTGTTGTCTCCCCAGGCCTTTGTCGCCCTCTGTCTGCTGTTCTGGGTACTGCACAATGGCTCCCAGCTGGTCCGCATCAAGAACAAGTCCAACTGATTCCAATCACACAGCTGGATAATGTGCTGGGACTGTAAGGGTATATATATATATATATAATACATATTTAATATACCATAAACTTAAACATAATGCTACAGTATAACTGCTATACCAGTGTGGATTCAGTTATTGATAATTATCGGATTATCTTTATACAATAATTGTATCAATGAGTATAAGTATCAATGGTGTATACAGTACATATCATTTATTTGTACGTAAATAGAATGAAAACTATTTCTGATCACTTTAAGGGTCATTGTTGAAAGAGCCTGCTAACTAGATCCAAATGAATACATGTAGGCCTACTTGAACTTGTTGTGAATGAAGTTGATGTTGAAGTTGACGAAATGCAGTCAAATCACTGTGATTACACTGTAAGATATACAGTGAAAAACCAGCACATGAAATATAATGCTGATGATATTGATTAAGCCTCATAGGTTTGGATGCCTCAGAGTGTCGAGTCGAGTCTAGGATTGGAGAAGCCAGTCTTGATAATAGTGTTCATCTCAAGTCAATTCTTTTTTGATTTGCCATTTAACTCACCTCAAGAGAATAAAGTCTGTATTTCCAGAGAGAAACTTTTCTTTTACTGTCTTTGATGACGAGGTGAGCTACACACAGGTGTGCCTGGCTAATCGTCTAACGGGCCTAGAAGGGTGTTTTGTGTTGAAGTTTAAGAGCGTGCATGCAGGGGGGGGTGCAATACTTTTGAATAGGGTTATTATCTATAATTCAGCATGGACAGGTATGTGGAAGATAACTAGATCTATACATCTCTATACCTATATATCTACATATCTATACTCATGCATGCATAGAAGAATGTTTTCTGTTTCTTCCTCTTAATGTTATTGCAACACCCCCAAAAAAGCACACACTCACCCCCCGCCCAACCCGCCCCCCCCTGTAAAAAGGATGTAGCGACAATGTGAGCCGTGCACTGGCCCGGAGACTACGGAGCTCATCCACCAGCAGATGGACTCCACCTGCTCCTCCTCGCAGAGGAGTGTGTGGAGGAGTGACGCTCAGCGCACACCAGATGGTGCCATTACACCCTCCCCCCCCCTTCATGGCCGCTCGCCTACTACCAACGCAACCGCAGACACACACACACACACACACACACACACCAGGGATGCACACACTCGCAGCCCAGCGACAGTGTTTCATCGTACTGTCAGCCGTACCGATTCATGCGGAAGGTGGAGTTAGTGTGTTGGTGGTGGGGGTTTGTTGTGTGATGATGGACACATGCAGTGTGATGGTTCAGTTGTGAGCGGTAGCCTTGTGCAAAGATTAGACTCTATAACCCGCGTTAGAAAGTAACTTGCCCCTGATGAAAGTGGTGAGTCTCGCTTCTTAAACAATTTTTTAACTCCGTTATTCAAAACATGGGCCATGTATCTTTATTATGAACCATTGCAGAAAAGGCATACATCTGGGTGGTCCTCTTCATGGAATTTTAAGTTGACTAGACACAAAAATGTAAACCCACATAACACTTGCCTGAATCTGGATGAAGTATGACTATTTATTAATAGTAATACTTTGGTGATGTAATAATTCATAAGTTTGGTCAGTCATTTCTTCCACACAGTCGACCATGAATAAGTGCATTCTGAGGAGGAGCTGAAACAACTTATAGAAAGCCTGGTGTCGCCAACCAACATTTCTGGGGAATTTAAATCAGCAGTCGATTGGAGTTTGGATCCCATCCCACTTACAGCATCTGTGTTTTTCTCTTTCTGGACTTGGTTCCCGTCCAACATCAGAACCTGTAATAAAGGTGTTGAAGAATTGCCTATCAAAACAAACTCACCACACACCCTGGAGGCTAAGCCACGGCCTGCATCCCATGTTCTCTCCTCTGAATGCTGAATAAAAATAAAATAGAATGATGGTACCCCAACCATGTGTGCGATTTTCCAAAAAAATGCCTCACTTTCCGAAAAACATAATTGCCATCATGGAAAGAACCAGGAGAATCTGTCCAAATGTGAGCAGTCCTGTCTAGAAGTCTAAATCTACAGATTTATTTTCTCATCTCCACACGTTTGGCAGATTATCTGTGATGAGCTCAGTGTGGCGGTGGTGTGGAAAAGGGAATTATGGGCTTATTCCGATAATACCCGTTTTTTCCCCTGGACGCAAGTGGCCTCATCTGAAATGAAACTGACACTTTTATGATATTCTTGTGAATGGAATATGGTGGACCAGTATCCAGCAAAGAAATCCATGTTGCGGTGAAATCAAGTCACAAAGAGTATTTCACCTTCCCGAATATGTTATTGATATTGGCATATGAGTTGATTGTTAGGTAGTATTACATTAAGCAGAGGACCCCCAGGTGCTAGGCAGGTGTTTGGTTTGAGAGAGGTAATACAGAGATAATCTGGAGATATTATAAAGTCCCTGAGTTCATGTGTTGCCCTTTGGATTGTAATATTCTATTAGCATGGAGTCCTTGGGGTCGAGAGAAGGGGACTGTATGAATTATTTCAGCTTACATAACAGCTCTTACGTGAGGGTGTTTTTTTTCAGTTTGTTTCTATTTATTCCACTCTTTCAGCCCCCCGTTGCCACGGATGCAGCATGATGAAGTTAATTTGGTCTTTTACTTTGAAAAATAGGAAAGAGAGAAAGTGAATGTCTTCTATTTATGGATTAGTTGTTAGGCTGTTCCGCCTGTCAGCAGCCTGTGGATGCAGAGCTACTGTATTGATTGGAGTATAAACGATTGGCCTTGTACCTTGTAGATGAGACAGCTCTGCTAATACGGCAGAGCTCTCCCTGAGGTGGCTCCTTCTTAATGGATGCTAGGGAAATTAAGTTTTAATTTGACTAGACACACAATGGAAGACAATTTCATCTTGTGGTGCCTTCAAAATAAAAGCTCCCCAAAATAATTACAAAGCTAAATAATGACAGCTTTTACACTGTGATGGAGTTTTTTAAATTCACACGCACACTTTGTACAGTTGTTAAAATCTTTGACTATTGCCTTTATTTCCAGGACCCTGTACTGTAATCTTGTACATTTCTGTTGTTGTACATTCATCTACTTCTAAGCTGTCATCTTCCTGATTTCCATGCTGCTTTATTCTCCGTCCTTTAGTCTAGTTTTTATACTCATCATACAAAGATCATAAGATAGAAGGGAATAAATCAAAGGAGTAGGTGGGCAAGGTGGTATTATTTTATTTCAAAATAAGAGCGGGGTGAATGTTAGTTCACATTTGTTTTTCTCTCGTCGCCGTCTTCTTTTAGAGAAGGTTCTCTCCTGCCTCATCCGACCACGATGAAACTAATGTCCAGGTTTGTGTTTGTGTGTGTGTGTGTGTGTGTGTGTGTGTTCTGCTCAGTGGACTGACGATAAAGGCAAAGTCCACCTCTCCTGCCTCATTCTACTAGGGGCAACACAATGATACTAATGTACAGGTGTGTGTGTGCGTGTGCGTGTGTATGTAGGTTGTTCTGCTCAGTGGACTGAGGATAAAGGGGAGGTCACATCTGTGTCTCCCTACTCAGCAGCACACACCAGGGACACGTAAGCCACGTGCACGCCCGCCATGCACGCCCTCAGTTGTGACATCACTCTAGACCTCCGCACCACAGATCCTGTGACATAGGCTGATCTTAATAACGTGGCGATGACATGTCATGAACATATATCGTACACATGCAAATCTTCTCAACTCGCCCATCTTCAATCTCCTCCGTGTTGTATTCCCTTTACCTGTTACGCTTTTGGAGGGTGTGTGTATGCAATGCTGGCGTGGGCTACACAAGTGATGTAATAATAATAATAATAATAATAATACATTTTATTTAAAGCGCTTTTCTAGGTACTCAAAGACACTTTACAATACATCATAAAAGCAGTAAAAACAACATCAAATGGTAAGAAAAACACTAAAAACACATTAGACTAAGCTAAACATTAAAAGCAATTTTAAAAAGGTGAGTTTTTGTCAGTGATTTGAAAGTTGAAAGGTCGGTGCAGTCACGGATTTGTGTGGGAGAGAGTTCCAGAGGGAGGGGGCAGCAACAGAGAAGGCTCTGTCGCCCCAGGTTCGGTGCTTGGTCCTGGGTGGTGGAGACAGGAGGTTTGCGTTGGATGAGCGGAGGCTACGGGATGGGTTGTGGCGGTGGAGCAGGTCAGTGAGGTAGGAAGGGGCCTGGTTATGGAGGACTTTGTGTGTGAGGAGGAGGATTTTTAATTGAATTTGTTGTGGGACCAGGAGCCAGTGGAGGTTCTGGAGGACGGGGGTAATGTGGTCACGGGTGCGGGTGTGGGTGAGCAGACGAGCAGCAGAGTTCTATATGTACTGGAGTTTATTTAACGTTTTGGATGGTGTGCCGTAAAGGATGCTGTTGCAGTAGTCGAGTCTGGAGGTGATGAAGGCATGGATGAGGGTTTCTGCAGCGGAGAAAGAGAGTGATGGGCGGAGTCGGGAGATGTTTTTGTTCTGGTGATTTGTTTTATGTGGTGTTCGAAGGAGAGGTTATTGTCGAAGATGACTCCGAGGTTGCGACTGTGAAGGGATGGAGACAGGGTGGAGGTGTTGACAGTGAGGGAGAAGCTAGGAATGGTTTTTGTGATGGATTTGGGACCGATGATGATCATGTCAGTTTTGTCGCAGTTCAGTTTGAGGAAGGTGGTGTGCATCCAGGATTTAATGTCAGTGAGGCAGTTGGAGAGAGTGGAGTGAGTGGCAGAGGTGATGGATTTGGTGGAGATGTAGAGCTGGACATCATCGGCGTAGCAGTGAAAGTTGAGACCATGGTGGCGGATGACGTTGCCAAGGGGAAGCAGGTAAAGTATGAAGAGAGCACCGAGCCCTGGGGGACGCCTTGGGACAGTGGAGCGGTGGAGGAGGTGCAGTTGTTGATGTGAATGAACTGTTGTCTGTCGGTGAGATATGATTGGAGCCAGGAAATGTAGACACACCGAAGCCAAACTATAAATCGGCTTTAAGAACTCAGCAATGTTCCCAGTATATCCAGGTTAAGCGGTCACCAAGGGCTGTAACATTTCTCCCTTTCGTCATTACCAGTTTAATATTCATATTTACAATTTCATACAGCGGAAACTAGTTAAAAAATTCCGGGAAACGAATACACTAACTTAAGTGCTCCTTAGGAGGGTCTTTTGCTCAGCGTTTTAACCCCTCCTGGCGAGGGAGGCAGATGGGGCGAGCGAACAAAATGTCATTTGTTCCTCTGGTGCAGCAGAATGTTCCAGTGACTCATGTTATGGTAATGACCTGGCACCCTCCTTCCTGCACCCAGGATGCAGGGATGCCCCACTTTCACTATACACATGGTTACGTGGGCACGTGTCTGCTACACAGATACACACAGGAGCACGCACACACACACACACACACACAGATGGGCAGACCCCCACAAGCCTACGTGGTAGCACAACACACGTCAATGAAGACAGGAGCATGCATGCCCACACACACACACACACACACACACACACACACACACACACACACACACACACACACACACACACACACACACACACACACACACACACAAACTGACACATACATATGCACACTCTTGCTGGAATGACTATACTGTCCCATTTAATGAAGACATCTTCCACTGATACACAATTTCAGAGGATTTGAATTATTTGAATCCTGTTGCATTTATTTTTATGAAATTATCATTGACATAGCGATACATTTGTGTGTGTGATCTGTGACATGGATCTGATCTAATCTGATCAGCAAATTTATTTTTTATTTTTTTTATTCTGAGACTATAATAAAATTAATATCTGACAAAAACGTGTTAACAGGACAGATAACCTGTTAACCCTAGATAACCCTAGATGAACAGACAAGCAGTTAACTACCAAACCGAATTGGCCAACCTTTGATCAATAACCTATAGAAATTAGCCCAAGCAGATGATCCGGGGCTTCATTTTACGAGGAACTGCAACCGAAGATGAATTAAATCTTGTCACATCGCAGCACATACTGCACGACAGCATTAAAGCAACAGTGTCGTGGGATCAATTCATTACTGCCAGGACTGCAGGCAGGGATGCCTCTGGGCACCAGGGATCCTAGGAGCTCTGTGGCCAAATAAACCCCCTTATGTAACATCCCCCATTCAGATACACTGTGTCCAACGCTAGATTCCACTGTGGGCCTGCTATAAATAGCCCAGCCAGCCAGAGGTTGGGTAGAGCGCATATGCGACCACTAGAGCGCTGTGAAGACGCTGTGCGTAATGGGGGAGACACATGCACACTCACCAACACACTGATGGGCTGGGATGACAGGGGGAATTTGGAGGAATATTTTCAGGGAAACAAAACTGAGGAAATCCTTCCTTTCGTCTGCGTGTGTGGAAGATCCGACTGCGTTGATTCGACTGGTCAAGTTCTGGCTGTCTCAGAAAGGAGACATTTCCGTGCTATTTTCCTCATATGCAACCCAAAGAGGGTGGACGACCATTCATTATTGTTTTGTTTGTATTCTCACACTGCCTATCCCAAAAACAGATCCACAGCAAACATTGACCCTGAGGTCTCAGACACCCACAAAGGTTCACCAAGGACTGAGCCATCGGTGGCCAACGTGAGAAAGGGCTCCTGAATAGCACTGCTGTACCGTACGCAAAACCACGAGTGCAGTTATCTTCTACACGCAGGCGAGGCGTCTAAGCTGCCTGCATACCCCACGCCACCAGAGCGCATTATGACGCGCGGTGGCCACCCGTGATCAATGCGCAAAAAGCGATTGACGGCTTTCTGGTCGTACGGTTGCCCATGGCAACAGACAGTGTTTTCATCCGTTGGGTGCCGTCCGCCAAAGGTGCATCTCGCACATCGTCTGCGGAGCACGTTGCATTCTGAGGAACCCCACTACTACACAGACGACGTGACTCATCCACGGCCCCGGTTGGACCATGTGCACAGCGGATGACCGTTCCCAGAGAGGCCGCGGTGAAATGAAGAGCCAGCGTTGGCGATGAAGCCTGTTGTTGTCGTGAGCCCTGGGGCGTCATTACTCACAGTCTCACACACAGCGTAGCTCTCTACTGGTCCCTCTGTGTGTTATGGCGACAACAATTGCTTGATATTTTCATTTCTCTATCGGCTCATAAAGAAACCAATCTGAATGTATATTGTAGGTAGCCAGTCAGTCATGAATAGCAGCCAATGCCGTTCAGAAATGCCCCGTTTCAAAACCAAACCCATGTACCTCTTTATCATTCATGTATTCAGGGGAAGGGACTTGACGAGCACTTGTAGCAGCAGCGTCTTTCTCCATCCCGATGCAAATCCGACGTGGTCTTGGATCCTCGGGTGATGATCACTAAACCTCTCTAAGGAAACACATCAGAGGTCGAGTGGTCGGCTGGAAGAGAAGAAGAAGGAGATGCAGCGATGGTTGGCGCCTCGGTGTGCAGCCACATGAGTGTGAAAGCAGGCTTGAACAGAACCCTTTGAGCCCGGCGTAGCAGAAGAGGCTGTGTGTGTTTATGTTGGCCCTGATGGGTTACGCGTCGGGCCGACAGGGTGGCTCTGACACAGGCACTTTATGCTGCTATTTAAAGCATTCCTCAGCCCTGTATATCGTTGCGTTTGCAAACAGTTTTCCGTCAAGATGGAATCCGGTATCAGCTGTTTTATTTATGTAATCCATTTTTATGATCGATGTGTTTTTGGAGCGAGGGACTTTTTCGCCAAGCAAGCTGTCTGTGTGAATTTTATGAGCATATTTGCCGTTATTATCCAGCCGTTATATTTGCCATTATTATTATATATAAATAAAAGAGGATATTTATAAAGTCTGAACAGTCTTGAACAAATGTCAACAGTTATCATATATGATAATAAAATGTTTAATCCTGTACCTATCGTCACAAACCGGCTCTGGAATGCGACAAAAAAGGGAATAATTATTTGAAGGTTATTTATGTCCTTGAAATAACCAAAGCCCAACTAATAACATCCATGAATGAACGTTGGTCCCCAGTAGTGAAGCATGTATGGGTGTGTGAAGAATATGGTGTGTGCATTTTGAGCTGAAGTCAAGCTACCAGTAGCTCTGGCAGGAGGCAACCTCAAACAAAAAAGCAGAGAAGAGAAGCACAAACAAACATATAGGAGAGCATCAGAGAGACAGAATGACATTTCACCTGATTATCCTGCCTCTCTCTGCCCATTGGCCGACAAATCAGTGAGCTAGACAACAACCGAGAAGCAGTGATCACCACTATGTTCAACACAATATTTGAGGCATCCGTTGGGTACCAATAAATAAATTTCAAATAATATAGAAATAACATCTATAGAGCAATTGTATGCGTTCCGTTACACATTGTTTCCTATAAAGCACTAAGCAGGTTCATGGTGATGTATTAAGATATATGGAATATATACACAGTCATTCAAATCCGGCTTTCTCTGCATGTTAAAGACTACCGCTCCAGTCTGAAGCACCAACTCAGATCCGACCTTGATCGGACTTGCTTGCATAGCAACACCTTCTCCTCCTCTTCTCACCGTCTTGTGTTCCTTCTCATACCCTCTCTCTTTTTCCTAATCTCTCCTCTTATAGAATAGGTTTATTTTCTCTACTTCTCTCTCTCCTCTCTCCTCCATCTATCATCTCAAAGGAGAGAGTGTTCCTGTAGTTTGGTCTCCATGGACCGTCCATCTTGTTGAATGTCGACGTGACGCGCTACCGTAACAGGAGTGTGCAGGTTGGGGGGGGGGGGGGGGGCGGGGGGGGGGTGGCTGCTCCGGAACCCCCAGGGTTTAAAGACATAAGCATAGAGAGAGAGGGAGAGGGAGAGAGAGCATCGGAAATAAATGGATGGTTCCGTGCTTGCCCTCATACACACACTCCCTCTCCCTCCCTCTTTTATCTCACATGCACGCCTCCCCATCTCTCCCTCGCTCTCCATTCCCCTCGCTCTCATTCTCTTCCTCACAATCTCAGTCCTCCGCATCCCTCTCGCTCTCCTTTCCTTTCTCTCTAACAATCTCCCCCCTCTAGAGCTATCTCTCTCTCTCCTTTCTTCTCCTCGCTCTTTCACAATCTATCCCCTCATGTCATTCTCATTCAGTATCTCTTGATATCCCTCTCTCTCTTTTTCTGCTGCATGTCTCTCACCCCTCACCTCTCTGCCTCCCTCGGTGCCGTCAGTGTGACAGGCGGTCACTGGAAGAAAACACAAAACCCTCAACAAACAGCAGCCTCACATTCTCATACACTCTCTCATTCACTCTCACCCTCCCCTCTTTCTCCCCCCCTCTCCCACTCGCTTGCGCTCTTACACATGCTGCATACACACTCACATCCATACACAGAACACACCAGTCACTCTCTCTCTCTGTTTCTCTCTCTCACACACACACACACACACACACACACACACACACACACACACACACACACACAAAAGACGATCGTCTGATTGGGGGGGGGGGGGTCTCCGCTCCAGCCCTGTGGCGTCGAGATGAACGAGGAGAACATCGTTGATGTGGCGACCGTCGTTTGAGAAGGAGTAAAGATCCAACCTTCCTCCCTCTCCTCTTCCTACTTCTCCTCTTCCATCTCCATCTCCAATCGCTTCAGCCGGCGCTGGTGCAGCAGGTGAGTGGCATGTTGATGCTGTTGGCTGTGAAGCCGCCGCTCTCTCTCTCTCTCTCTCTCTCTCTCTCTCTCTGTGCTCTCTCTGCTGCAGTAGAACCTCAGTGGACCTCTCTCTGCCGAGGTTCTTCCGACTGTGGTCACCGGCGGGAAAGGTTCCGATCAAACAGGAACCGTTCCACGTGGTTCCCAGGGACTGATGTTTTGTGGACAGGTGTTTAGTGGACAGATGTTGGGACTTCCCTTGTTTGCGCCGTAGATGGCAAAACGTGTGGACCTGTTTGAGTTTCTGATGCGTGATTTGCGGTCGTTATGAAACAATGATGCTAGGAATGTATGCACTCAGAGTGTTTGTAACGGATTAAAGCTTCCACCAGATCACATACATACAGACAAATATTTACAATACATGGTACTATACGGCTTATTTATATATAGATATATCTAGATTAAACATCGGAGATGAAACATTGCTCCTAGGCATCGCTGCTAAGAGAAGAAGAAAACAATGTTTACAGTGCATGGGGCTACAGGCTGCACAGGAGCCATCTGTCCAGGCAGACGAGTATATCCC
This sequence comes from Micromesistius poutassou, assembly GCF_964030765.1. Taxonomy (NCBI): domain Eukaryota; kingdom Metazoa; phylum Chordata; class Actinopteri; order Gadiformes; family Gadidae; genus Micromesistius; species Micromesistius poutassou. The sequence continues at coordinate 16,629,107 of NC_140278.1, forward strand.
ATCCATGTTAATGTGGAGGAACATGTATGCGTTGAAAAGGTTAGTACATCTCTTAGGGGCACAGTTCGAGCTGCAGATTTGAAAGTTTATGAGTTTAACATTGTCACGTCCACACAGTGCGTTTCCCCTCCGTATTCAGTCAGCGTATATAAGAGGACGGTGCTTATAGTTAATTCATGTTCCTGGTGAGGTGGCTCGTGCTTGTAGGGCAATGTGTGTTGATAAACCATATGGGCCCACGACCAATGACTTCGTCTTTCCTGGTCTGTTCATAAATACACTGATGGAAATGGTGATAAAAATAGATTTAGTTTACTTCCATTGATTTCATCTGTGGTATATGCAGTGTTGAGTTTGGCTGACAAGGGAGTTGAGGGAGTTTCCAACACAAAATCACTTTAAATGTTAGATTATAATACTGCATGATTATTTTATTACAAGGAAAGCCAAAAACCAAACTTTAAATACCGGCCATTTAAATAAAGAATTGAATATATTTTCCGTAATCATGCTGCTCCGTATCGATACCCTGTCGGACAGTAAAATATGCCCCCGCTTGTCCTGTACGTTCTTCTGTTGCCATGACAACAGCATCTCTCCATGCGGTTCCTTCCTGCCTTCATGTCTTCCTTCCCCCACCTCCCCCTTTCCCTTTCCCTGTCACCCGATTGGCCCTGCTGTCAGGCAGTTTAGGAGGTCCCCTGCACTCTCGACCTACACAGTGTACCGCTTTTTCAGCCAGCAATAGTGAACAAGTGTAGCGGGGGAGGAGACCCTTCATACAGCAACATTTACCTGACATCCTCTGTTCCAGTACGGTTTTGTCTGCAATCCTGCGTTTTGGGAAGCTGCTATTTACAATATAGGGCTAGAAGGCAAGATAGGAGGCGTCTTGTTTTGTTTGCGGTACTCCATATTGAGAGGACTCAAGAGAGTTGTAGTTCTGTAAAATCCTAAATCAACGTTAATATAACCGTAACCTAGGCTAATGAAAACTTTGATTTAGCCACGTCTCTCATGCAGTTTCAAACTAAATTATTTAAAGATTAATTTCGGAACAATGACCAATTAAAATTCAAATATTCAAATATGTGTGTGTGTGTGTGTGTGTGTGTGTGCAACATTTGCTCTCAAACTGCCGGTAGTCGTTCACAATGTGACATGGCAGTGTGGAAGCCCTATTGCGATGACTCTAAATATGCTGCTGTGACCCAGGACCATGTACAGAGTAGGCCATAGGTACTGTAAACAGCACACTTTGTGTGAGAATTTTAACCCCTAACCCTGGCAGTGTGAGCATCATTCCCTCCTTATAAAGCCACAGGGCTGCTTGAACCGCTAATCCTGGCCATCTTAAACAACCCTCTAAACCAAACATGTTTTTGTTTAAAGTTGACTCCCCTCTATAACATGGCTTTGACTTGGCACCAGACAGTCTTCCGAAGTTGAGTGGTTGTTATGCACAGAGGAGCGACTTTGTGATATCACTAGATCCTATGACGATCCCATATGCAAATGCATGCAAATGAGTTAGCAGGATCTCCTCTTGACGCTGGGGGTGGGGGCACGCCTGTGTGTTTTGTGTTCCTGGAGTTTTTTTAGTTGACCATTTAAAGATGTTCATCTTCTCAACATTCATATGATGGGTGATATGATAGACACTTTCAGCCGTGTATTTAACTTGGGCTGTTCAAATCACTGTTATTTATTAGTGGATATAATAGTGTATTAGTTTATTCATTTATCCAAAGCTACTGAAGTTAATTATCTAGCCACTACACTGCTCTGCCCCTGCATGGAAGAACAGAGATGTTGAGTTCAAAACATGTGCATGAGGAGACACTGAAAAAACTGGTAATGGAACAAATCGCCCAACAATGGTTTTCCAGGTCAGGTTACCCCAACCTGACATGTTTTAGGGTCAGTAGAGACCTTTTGAGACCAATACAAGAAAGATAACAGTCCCCCGACCACTAAGAAAGCACACGAGTGGATGGGGATGTCAGAGGTAAGTGGTGCGTGTGTGTGTGTGTGTGTCTCAGGGAGGGTTGGTGGGGGGGAGGATTACATGTCCTGATGTTGTCGGTTGTTTTCTCCCCAGCGGGGGGGAGGGCCAGTGTGTCTCTTAAGGGTGACATGCCTGCTGGTGATCAGAGAAGAGAGGGCCAGTGACATCATGACAGACCATGACAAGTGGGTCACACTGACCCCCGCAGAGTTCTCCCTGCTGCAAGACTACGCCCAGTGTAAGTACTGTGTGTGTGTGTGTGTGTGTGTGTGTGTGTGTGTGTGTGTGTGTGTGTGTGTGTGTGTGTTAAACTGTGTACGTGGGCAGACAGGTGTCATGACACCTAGATGTTCTTTCACACTGTCAGTGAGTTCCCCTCCAAACTCATTGAATACATAAGCAGTACTTTCTGTGAAGTTTGCGTCACTACAGCACAGTGTATTGCCCAGTCCATCATACTGTGCACATAGTTCAGTGGTGAAACTCATATTCAAGTAGAACATTTCTCTCTCCACTAGATTTAATGAGGAGTCTCAATTCATCCATTAGGCAGCACTAACGTGAAATGTACTTTTCACGAAAATTAACTGTTGGGCTCCAAATGTTTAATTTAAAACCCAGCACAACACACACACACACACACACACACACTAATGCACACACACACACACACTTACAGACACACACGCACACACACACACACACACACACACACACACACACACACACACACACACACAAACACATTCACACTAACACACACATACACACACACACACACGCGCACACACACACACAAACACACGCACACTAACACACACATACACACACACGTGCACACACACACATACACACACAGACCCACGCACAGGCAATTGCATAGCAATGTTCTTTCAAAATGTTTATTAGTAAAGTAAAGTTTATATTACCAACAAAATTATTTAAGCATTACATCATTTGGAAAATAATTTATCCTGGTTTGAAGATACCTGCGCGTCGTCTTGACTTGAGCAAAATGATGGGCCCATTTTCCCAAACCAAACACAGCAATAAAACTCTACAAGTCTCTGACATCAAACCACAAATCATGGGTCGGAACCCATCAACCTCATCTCCAAAAAGTGCTTTCCATTCCATCTGTATTAGATCTGTTTATAACCTTTAATAATACAACATGTTCATATCATAAAGGTAACAATGGCCTACCATATACAACGTGTTTCAGAGTCGGTCCTACCTTACTGCTCGGCTCCATGGTTAAGTGTGGCTCCATTATGAGCTGTTCATGGTGCCAAGTCAAAAGCTAAATAATTAACGCTTTACGCAGGGGAACTCTTCTACCCGCAAAGCGTTTTACTTGCCACTGACATTTATTTCCTTTAATTGCTTCTCTGCCACTGAGGACACTGTTTCTACCACTCTGTACGTCCCACTTATACTCTGCTCACAATGCTGTATTAACACTCTAGGCCTTTTGACTCATTTTCATTATTAACAGGCATTTGATTTTGGGAGTTTTTGATCATATAATTCATGTTGTTTTATAGTTAATAGTCATGTGTTTTAAAATAAACTAAATGAAAAAGGAAAAGTTAACATTAAATGTGACTTCCTCACCACCTTAGAGAAAGCTAAGAAAGTGAACTATGTGAACGACAACTTTGTACGAACGTGTTTTACATTATATTTCCTTCTCTCCTTCTCTATTTCCTTCTCTTCCTTCTCTCTCTCTTTCTCTCTCTCCCCCCCCCCCTCTCTCTCTCTCTCTCTATCATTGTCACATGTCGTAGATAATGGTCGGTATTCTCCTGTACCTATCTTTCCCTCTAGCCTTCCCCCTCATGTTTTGACTCAGAGTGGTTCATGCTCTCCTGTATTTTGATGTGAGTGGGTATTCTCTAAGTGAGTATTATCTCTCTCAGCGCTACTTTAAGAGTGCAGTTCTAGCTCATAAGTACGATGGGAAAGGTCATATAATGGTTTTGAGCAGAAATCATTTGCCATATGCATTAGCCATGTATATAACAGCGGTGACCTTCTTAAACAGTGTGTTCAAGGGCTGATCAAGCTTTACTTTACCTCTGTATGCTATCTCTACTATGACCAACAAAACATACACCATTGTACATCATACATTAGAGTGCATGCTGTTAACAAAACCAGAGGAGAAATAAATGTAAAATGTCAAACTTAAAAAAATCCAACGCCTCACATTGTTCTGACATTGTGATGGTATACTTGTTGTTGTGCGTCCATGTTGTTATACAAGCTTGTTGACATACTTTGTATAACTCATTTGCATATGCCGTGTTTTGCCTGTTTTTTTGTTCCATTTTCTTTCCCAGGTCCGTGATTACTTAACAAACATGGAGGTTCATTAGTGGGCTTGGAGGGAGGGGAGGGGGGAAGAGAGGGAGGCTGTCTGTGACGAGGGTGACGGACAATAAGCACTCCGCTCCCTAATCGTTTTGTGTGTAATAAATGCTAATGACTGTCAGCGGTTGATAATAATACACACCTCTGCACTATTCCTACCCGGCAACACACATTAAAGGGACCAGACGTCCCCGTCGTCTCTGTATAGGCTATCAATACAATCAAACATTCCCTATTCAAGAAGTCTACTATGACTTGTTTTGGGTGGTGTACCAAAGCTTGAAATACCGCATAGTAATTTACCATGTTGCCCAATCTTTGACTACAGAACTACATTTACCATGGTAAGAATGTTCAAAATGTAAATCACATTTTATATCCCTTATCTTCATTTCAGAAATCTTAACATCAGATGTGTTGTTGATATGAGGACGTCCAAATGACAAGTGTCCGCGTTCTCATTTCAGAAATCTGCTCAGGTTACATATACTCCTTCCCTCTGGGAGAATTGACGGCCGTGCGCAGTATGAATAATAAATAAATAAATAAAATACCTTAAGTCTTTTGAGTCTAACCAGGCTCGAGGGCTCCGTGGAGAATCTAATCGAAGCAATCTAAACAGAATTGAATGTGTACAGTAGAGCGGAGGTGAGCGCGGCTCCCCCGCGGAACAACACTGTTATGATTCTACACAGGTATAGTGCCCCCGATATATACATTCATCTTTCAGATCAGCCTCGCGTCTCAAACCAAACTCGCAATGTGAGAATGGGACCCCAAAATCGGAAAAGCGAAACTCAAACCCGTTGACAAATGCAATCCACAATAACCATTCACAAACATCAACCACAATTCCTGCAATTGTCTGCAATTAAAATTGTCCTACAGGAACTTTTAAACCCTAATGCTAACTCAGCTACAGATGAACACAATTTCCTTATTAAACATAAACACTATTAGTCAACATGAACACCATTCGTCAATTATTGTGAGACAATTAGTTAACTGTTAATAAACTATTAATAGGGAATGTGTTCATTATCAAAAAAAGCTTGAATTCTTTAATATGGTAGGTTTAGATGTAAATACAAGGAAGGAATACACAAAAATATAACATTTTGTCCAATTGAACTGCATCTTTTGGATGCAATTATCTTCTATTAGTTTTACCTGTGCCGCTGAGTTGAATCTATTGATTTACAGAGATGTCTAATACTGATATTACTAACAACGTTTGGTCATGTGATCTGCAGACTCCACCAAGAAGCTCAAAGATGTCCTCCAGGAGTTTCATGGGGATGGGTTGTTGGCCAAGTACAACCCAGAGGAGGTATGTACAACACCTGTCATCAACACTGTTCTCCAGCAGTTTTAATTTATTACAAGCAAATCAAATGCTCAACCTATCGCTGGTGTCTTTCTCTGTTTTCTGCTGCCTGACACAGAAACAGGAAATCCTTAGCCAGGTAACTGTTGTTCCTACCTTCACTATCAGTAGGGTTGAACTGTGTGTTTATAATTCAGTTTTTATTTTGTTGTTAAAGTCAACTGCAAAGTAAAAGGTTAACTGTCTTGAAACTCATGTATTATTTATTAAATATTCAAATTCAAGAAGCAATACAATGGAAAGGTTACTTTCCACCTTACTTTACCTCCCATTTCAAGTGCATGATTGTTTGGTGAGTAAAATAATAATTGCTGTTTTCTGTCTGTGTATTTTCCAGGAGATTGACTTTGAGGGTTTTAAGGTGTTCATGCAGACCTTCCTGGAGAGTGAGCTGCCTGAAGAGTTCTGTCAGCATCTCTTCTTGTCCTTTAGCAACAAGGATCCCAAACCCAGTCCCTCATCCTGTGACAAGCCCAAGGTGTCTGGTGAGTGTATTCATAGCCCTGCACCCTAACAAGGCTCCCAGTTGTTTCTTGTTGAGGTCATGGAGTCATGCATATAGATAAGACACGCTTGTCTCCACTGCTCCTCCGCTTTTCTGTTTGGAAAGTAAAGTTTCCAGCCAATTTTCCACAACTGTTCTATCTACAGCAGCTTCTGGCCACCCAACTGGGAGCCTAGCGTGATTCTAGTCTTCTTTTGTAAACAGGGCTAAGAGGTTTTCTCTCAGCTGTTGTTTTAATCATAAAGTCATCAACTAAAAATCCACCCATCTTTCTTCGTTGCTATTTTAATGACTTCAGAGGAGACTGAAATGGGAGGATGACGGCAATTTTTGCCTTCATCGTATAATAATGTCACTTTACCAGTTGAATATACACATCATTCAAGAACTTGCATTATGAGTTTTTATTTGTCAACTTTAAAGATAACTAATGGGACAATATATATTTGAACATGAAAAATGTACACCATTTTGTGGGTAAATTTTAGGGTCACTGCAGGCACAAAGTGATTTTCTCTTTTTGGCTGTGATAAGTAACTAAGTTGATACAAATTTACACCTGGCAATTTCAAAATCGATATTTCTTCATTGAATATAAAACATTTTATATATTATTATTTTTAATTGTGCCTGTTTTTAGTGGCAAACTACCACACAAAATGATATGTAAATGGATTGGTTCTTCAAAGTTGTTATAGTACCGAGCCACATGACTCTAGCCGTTGTTTGACCCAGTTAATGACCAGAGTGGCCCAGGATGCTCTGGAGTTGTGGGCGAGTGTTTATTGGTTCATCATTGATCTGGTTAATCAGCAGGAGATAGTGTTGGGCTCCTGCCAATGTTTTGGTCTATGACTCAGTGGCTGCTCTCCTACCAGGAGAACAAACACTGTCCACTGTATGGCTTTGGAAAGAGGAGGACAGTATAGGTTCCTGTACAAAGTTTGAGGGACATTTCCTTTGAAACCCTTAACCTAACCCTAACCCTAACCCTGACTGCTCCTGATGAGCTGGCTGTGTGAATGATTGCTTTTGATTGCTTTTGTTGCTTTTGATTGCTTTTGATAAAAGTTGCTTTTGATAAAAGCGTCAGCAAAATCCCCTAAATGTAAATGTAATATTGCTTGGTGCTGGCATCGGGGTGATATCCCGGGATACCCTATAGATGCATTACAGTGAATAATGAGTTCATTTTGAGCAAGGCAATAGCGTTAGGTCCTTCTGCAATCGTATGCTGAAACCAGTATGCAGGGCAGAAACCCAAGATCCTACAAATACAAACCACCCAAGGATAAAATAAAAATAAATGGCATTAGAGACACATAAACGCACCCAACAGCCCCCCACAGCCAGTGAACCCCCTCCTGTCTGGGGTCTGGGAGAGCAGAGCAGAGCAGTCCTGCAGGGCCATGAATATTAGATGCGGCGGCGGTGGTGGTGGTGGTGGTGGTGGTGGTGGTGGTGGTGGTGATGGCGCTTCTGACCTTTCCTCCGGGGGTTCTCTCTGCAGGGCTGAAGCTGATAAAAGGCACGTCGACCCCACTGAAGACCCCCCCGCCGGCGTCGGTGGCGGTGCCGGCGTCCCCGCCCCTGACCACGGTGCAGCTGAAGGACATCGTGTGCTACCTCTCTCTGATGGAGGGCGGGCGGCCAGAGGACAAACTGGAGTGTGAGTCGCAGATGAACCCCGCCTCCTCCTGCTCCACCTCCTGCTCCACCTCCTGCTCCTCCTCCTCCTGCTCCTCTTCCTCCTACTCCACCTCCTCCTCCTCCTCCTCCTCATCTGCCCTCTACTCCACCCACTCCTTCTCCTCTGCCTCCTTCTCCTCTTCCTCGCTCTCCTCCTCCACCCCCACCACCTCCTATTCCTCCTCCGCCTTCTCCTCTTCTTTCTCCTCCCGCTTCTCCGCCTCCTTTTACTTCTCCTCCTCCTCCACCTCCTTATCGGCATCCTCCTCCTCCACCTCCTCGTCTGCTTGTCTCGTTCTGTGGTGTTAAACACCCGCCTGTGCTTTTTATTCTCCTATCATACATGTGGATGCAGAACACAATGCCGCTTTGTTGAATTAAAACATTTAGAGAAAAACATAAAGTCTATAGAAAAGGTATTCTTTAATGTATAATATAACAAATGGGCCTTTTGTGGAATACTAGAACATGTGTGTGTGTGTGTGTGTGTGTGTGTGTGTGTGTGTGTGTGCTTACATTGCATGTAGTCAACTGTTTGTGTTTCTCTTTTGCCAGTTATTTATTAAGGCATCATATTATTATTCTCTTTTTGAAAGGAGCCCCCCTAGCCCCCCTTCTATGTTTTAATAGTACAACTGTGTGTTGTTTTCTCTCTGCGAGTCTTCCTCTCTCTTCCTCCCTCTCTCCCTCTCTCCCTATCTATTTATCTTTTTTTTATTTCTCCCCTCCGACAGCAGCAGACCATTTGCTCTCCTAGCAACCGTTTAGCGCCTCGTGTTCTCAGCTTAGCGAGGTCCTCGTTAGCATATCGACAGCACACATCTCCTTATTCCATTCATCACATCATGAATTCAGCAGGCAGGCCATGTGCAACTTAATGCTACATTAAGATTAAAGTTACATTACTGGCATTGCATTACGGAGCCACATTATGGAGGGAGATGCGCATTCATTAAGGATAGGGAAATGTGTAAATAATTCAGAAGACTCTGTGTGCATAGCTGCACATCATGACGTTGGCTGTAGTTTTTTTTAACCATCAGCACTGCAGATGTGTCTATAAAGCCATGTGCCCCCAGCCGCCACCACCACCACCACCACCACCACCACCACCTTTCTTCCTCTCTATGTAGTCACCCTCCTTCTCCTCGGGTCTCCATCAAGTAAATGCAGCCCTCTGCTGGTTGTTGGAGGAATTGCATCATTGTCAGACTGGTCTAATGCGTGTGTTGTTGATAGGTTTAGCTTCTGGTCGCATATTGGCCTACGTCCAGGAGAAAGTCGATTTTACCTGAAAAAAAAAGACCACTAAATATATATTTAGCACGCAACTCATAGCTAGGCTAAACCAACCAACCAAAACCCCGTTTAGTCCAAGACAAATTGTACCATCCTCCTGTAGCCATTTAGGTCACCACAAACACCTCGGAAATCTGCAGCTAACCACTGACTGCTTTTTGTACTGTTCCGTTTCAACACCTAGCTCAGCCTGTGGGTGTGGGAGTGGGACAAAGCACCACACTCCACACACTCCTCACACTCTCTACCCACACACACACATACACACACACACACACACACACACACACACACACACACACGCACACAGCAAGAGGAAGCTGTCAATTAGCTCCTCGTTAGTGGATTGATCAAATAAACCTTTGACGTCAGCGCTCGATGACATCAGCGGCTGTGAGCCCCCTCATCGACACCTACACACTCACACTCGCGCACATGCTTCCATGCACATACACACATACACGCACGCAGACACACACATACACAAGGGCAAACACACACATTCAAAAATATACACACACACAAACACTTTTGACACACACCCAATCACGCATATACAGTATATAGACATACACACAAACTCCAAACAGAAATGCACATGCTTCACAGACACACAATACACCCACACAAACATCAAATAAACTAAAATACACACAAAATAAGCACACACACACACCACTAAAGCCCTCATAAAGCAGTTTGATCAGCCAATCACGAGTACCGGGGGTCTAAAGGAGCCCGCACTATAGCACTAGCATAGTAATGGAGTAGTATGGAAATGGATATTGTTGTTTATGACCGTGTCACTGCATCGCTGTGACGCGATAGCCCGTCGATAGGGAAGTTATGCGTTACCATGGAGATGTGCGTGCAAGGAATAAAGCACTGGCTTTTATTACTCTGGCGATGAGTGTGAGCAAGTTTTATACCTCTGCGATTGATTGCAAGTGGGAGAAATAGATAAGGGCTTTCTTTGTCAGACACTAATTTCAAACACCACCAAACAGTAGCTTGTCGTGTGCAGTGTGTCTGCCTGTTGGGGTTGTAAAGCTTGCATGGCTTTACTGGGTGTGAAAAGCTTATCCCTGATTCTGACTGTGTGCTCTCTGCTCTGTTCGTCTATTCTCCATCACAACACCCAGCTGATTCTGACTGTGTGCTCTCTGCTCTGTTCGTCTATTCTCCATCTTAACACCCAGCTGATTCTGACTGTGTGCTCTCTACTTTCTGTTTGTCCCCCAAGTCATGTTCCGTCTCTACGACACAGACGGGAATGGCTCTTTGGACAGCTCGGTAAACAAACATTTGTGTTTCTCTTCTCTCAAATGTGTTTATTTAAAGTGCAGTAGTGTTTATTCAGTGATTTTTGTATATGCGTACAGCACACGTATCTTCAAAGAGACATTTTTTATTAAGATTGTTCTCCATGCAGTACACTTGCTGACTACAGTAGCCTATTCTTTCTGTGTAGACGACGTGTTAATTGTTCTGCCATTTGTTTCCTCCTTAAAGAAACAATGTAATTAAACCATCAATGTCACAGAGCTGCGTCTATTATTGCCCTTTGTGGATCTATTGGGTCGATAAGACACATTTACTAAGATAAAAGATAAACCTTGCAGTATATCTTTGTATATTGGATTGGGTAATACCGTCAGAAATCATTCTTGAAACTGCATATCATTCCTTGTCAGATTGGAGATTCCTTTATGTTAAAAGGCAATATTTAATTTTCAATGCTTATTTTTATCTTTGTTGAATCATTTTGTATCCAAACAATCTGCCTATCTGTCTGCTCCTTCTGCGTGGCAGTAGGGATCTGAACACAAGCATGTGGTTTATCTTGTTAATACAATTCTAATGCAACAACATGTAGAACATAATGCACAGTGTCCTCAGGTGTAGGCTCCTTAAAGACAAGTTCACTTTATGGATATTCAAATGTGTGTTCCAGAGAATGTTACTTCATTAGAATGCAATATACTTAGAGATAACAATAACAACAACAGAAAAAACAACAATAAACCCATTTTATACAGTAGATTTATAAACAGATATACAAATTACCATAAGCCTAACCCTACCATTTACCCAAAAATGGAAAAAGCCAAGAAGTCACTTAGCTAAATGTGTTTCAAATCAAATACGAGTACCTGCAGTAGTATTACAGTACTTGGGTCTGTGTGCAGGAGTTAGAGCATATCATCTCCCAGATGATGCATGTGGCTGAGACCCTGGAGTGGGATGTTACCGAACTCAAACCGGTAAGAGCCAATAATCAACTCTGTTGATCAGGGGGGATTCCCTCCCATCCACACTATTCATAGGTCACACATCGTCACACATGCAGGCACTTTTTGCAATTTCTAATTCTTTATTAACTGGCACATGACGGTCCCGTTAGACTGTACTTTCAACACTAGACAAGGGCAGTGATATTTTCTGAGACTGTGATGTCATTCCTGCTAAAATGACAATGACCTTTTTTATAAATTGATATAGGAAATAAAGATGTTTTGTTATGTAGCATTACTGTATTTTATGGTTATTGTTTAAAATTGTTGATGATGTGCCAGTTCTTGTAATGTAACATTGAAGAGGAACTCAAAGCTCAATTAACCAATCAATAATCAAATGAACAAAATCAAAACAATGAAAACCATAGAGTACATGTTTCATTACCAGGGGCACTCTGGGATATGTAGTTTGAATGACACAGCTCCCCCATGTGCCCTGTGTGTCTCCAGATCCTCCAAGAGATGATGCAGGAGATTGACTACGACCATGACGGGGCAGTGTCCCTGGAGGAGTGGATCCAGGGGGGCATGACCACCATCCCCCTGCTGGTCCTGCTAGGCCTCGAGACGGTGAGTCAGCAGAAACCTGGGAACACGGATCATGAGTCAGCAGATCCAGATCATACATCGTCAGAAACCAGGGGACCTAGATCATCAGTCATCAGAATCCAGGCTGTTGATCCCGAGTCAGCAGAAATCACGGACCCAGATCATGAGACCATGATTTCTTCTGGAATGAACTCACACATACAAACGCAGGCACACGCACACACACACACATGCACACACACACACACACACACACACACACACACACACACACATTAACACATAAGTGGATAGAGGAGGACCGTTTGGGGTTTAGTGTATGTCAGGGTTTATTTGGGAAAGAAGTTGGAAAATTGAACCAGCAACTGTGATTGCGGAAAAAGACCATCTTGTATGGTTCATAGCTCATTGTGCCCATTGGTCCCATTAGACCAATAGGTCTTTTCACAATGGCTATGCCAAGGTACTAAGAATGGAAATCACACATCAACCATTAGTTTGGAGTTGGTCTGCTGTCTGTTTCCGTACACAAATTTCAAATATGTATTGTCCAGCAGCTATTATCCCTCTATTATTAACCAACTGGAGCACAGAATGGCCACTTGTCTCACACACTCTCGTAGTGTGACATAGTCATGTCGGTGCACTGGGAGGCCAGGCTATCCTCACTAATAGTTCAAGAGGCTCGATGAGAATGGAAATTAATGAAGGGGTATTTTTCAGGACATTGAGATTTTCAGATTAAATTTGCCCTTCTCAAGCCGTACTTGATGGGTTTGGAGATGAGGTTCCTCGTTCAAGTGACCCCTCTGCTTATAATTTACCAGGTCAGCATGGATATCTGTTCACTGAATCACACTGTTCACTGAACACAGGCGGCAGGGAACACGTTTCGCCACTAGATGGCGCTGTGTGCTCAGCTCTTGTTTGTGGCATTCGGACCAACAGGTGTATTGTCAATTGGGTTTTTTGCTATTATGCATAGGCACATTCGATTTCATGCATTCATTGATGTCTTTACTGTTTGGATGGAGAGCCATCTGGCTACTTAATAAGGGTTCAGTTATAAAGTTTATAAAGTCAACAAACAGAAATGTGAGCTTGTCCATCAATCATCATCGTATTTATTTGATTCAGTTTGGGCAATTATATATTTTAATGTTATTTATATAGGGCAGCTTGTTCACCATCCCAAACAAATACATGTATGAACTCTAACCCTAACCCTAACAAAGAGAAAATGTTATGATTCACTCATTATTTAATTATTTTATTCAGAAGGGTCACTCACTGAATTATTCAATTAATCCAGCAACTAATTGGTTTCTAATATGTGAATTCACTGCGGTTTTAACCGGCTAATCAGTCATGGTATTAAAATAATTCTCTCTCTCTCTCTCTCTCTCTCTCGCTCTCTCTCTCTCTCTCTCTCTCTCTCTCTCTCTCTCTCTCTCTCGCTCTCTCTCTCTCTCTCTCTCTCTCTCTGTTTCTCTCTCCTCCAGAATGTGAAGGACGATGGGCAGCATGTGTGGAGGCTGAAGCATTTCAACAAGCCGGCCTACTGCAACCTGTGTCTCAACATGCTCATCGGCCTGGGCAAGCAGGGCCTCTGCTGCTCCTGTGAGTCGCGGTACCTCTGTGTCGAGTAAACTGTGGATATTCTGTGTTCTGGTCAGGACACATTTACTTCATTACTACTGAAAAGGCAATGGATAGAAAGTTGTAAGAGACACATTGCATGCAGGACATACTGGCACACAATACACTTTAATGCATCTTTCGTCTTTATGGATGGACGAGCTATGTTGAAGTCTTGTGGAGTTGGAGAGATTGAATTACACAATCACCATATCCCTGAGGCAGGTTATTTAGTTGGTTTTATTCGCAAAACAATTAATTGGCTTGAACTGTCTGAATTCTGTCTGGTTTCAAGTTGCGGGACTTATAATACAGTTTATTTATCTACATGTTAAGTGTTAAAACTAGATTGGTCACCCATGCACACAGTCAAACAACAATAAAACAGGCAATTAAAAAAATCTATGTGGAAAAACGTTCAAGATAGAAAGATTTTAAACGACTGTGATTCTTAATTGTGCTGTTGTTTTTCTTGTTGCTATTATCCTTGTTAAACACTTTGTGTTACTATCAGAGTAACACTTTGTGTTACTCTTTGTGTTAGGATAAACATATCCTTTTTCCCTCTCCTTTTTCTGGCCCTAGTCTGCAAGTACACGGTCCACGAGCGCTGCGTGGCCCGGGCACCGGCGTCCTGCATCAAGACCTACGTCAAGACCAAGAAGAACACGGAGGTGTGTCCGATTAGAGAGCTGGCGGGCAGGCACGCTCGGATCAGAGCGAGGGCCCCTCTACCTCTAATAGAATTAACACGACTCAATCTGCCACTAAGCATTGATAATCACAGCGCTAAGCTCCACAACACTGCGGCTGCTTACCAGAGGCTGCTTTGTTAGGTTTTGGATGCTTTTTGTCCTTTTTTTCCCCTGTCAGTAGTCAGGGTGGTGTTTCTGTTAATGGCGTTTTTATTTTGTTTTTTTGTTTTGTTTTGTTTTTCCGTCTTTCTTTCTTATTATTATTGTCTTTCATTTGTTTGTTCTTCCTTTGTTCCATTTTTCTTTGTTTGTCTTTACTTTATTTCTATTCTCTGCTTGCTTTTTCTTGCTTATTGTTTCTTCCTTGGTAGTTTTTTTCCTTTCCTTTCTTTCTTTGGATTTGTTCTGTTTGTTTGTATCTTTATTAATGAATGAAATACTAATGTTTTCCTTATTTCCTTTGTTGTTGTGTTCCCCAATATGTTTCATATAACACAGATTGTCCTCCTGCCTGTCTTTCCCATGTCTTTGTCTCACGGCAACAACTGTTGTAACCTCTTCTTCCTCTCCATCTCCTCCCCCGTCTCCTCTCCACAGGTGATGCACCATTTCTGGGTGGAGGGGAACTGCCCCACCAAGTGTGACAAGTGTCACAAGACCATTAAGTGCTACCAGGGTCTGACTGGGCTTCACTGCGTCTGGTGCCAGATCACGGTGCGTGGACACCCAGGGAGATGACACACAGACTTTCTGCCTCATTATTTTCCAACTGTTTCTTGTTTAGAGTTTATGCTTTTGCACCTTTTTGTTGCCTTCTCCACGTACCCCGTCGCCAATTTACACCCGGCAGAACACACACTTGTTTACCGTCGATGGCTGACACGAACGCCACCACAACGTCACAGTTTAATGCACAAAGAAAAAAAGAGGGGGAAAAAAACTGAAAAGCCTGGAAATGTATGGTGTGATTGAAACGATTGAGATTGTTGTTTGGTAGCGAGGAGCTGGCTGTTAATAAGTTGTCTTCACCTCCTCCTCCAGCTCCATAACAAGTGTGCCTCACATGTGAAGCCGGAGTGCGACTGCGGGCCCCTCAAAGATCACATCCTACCGCCTAACACCATTTGTCCCGTGGTGCTGGTGAGTCCTCGTTATAGGGGTTAAAGGTCCCCGTGCTGCAACGTCCACCTGTCTCGCATAATGACTCCTAATGAGTTGGACTGTTTTTCTTCGGGGGAAGCCATTGAAGGGATGTTTGAATAGCTAATTGAAAAGTAAATGGGGCATTGTACCATAGACGGTCACAAATGCATCCGATCCTTGGTCTCAGATGATGTGTTCTGACCACAGTCTCTTCTCCCTTCCGGCAGCCTGCAATCATGCTATGGGAGATCAATGCATTGGCTTACTTTTATTTAAGTGTGCAGAATCTGTGTTTTTGAAGATTGTGTAATTGCCTCAAAATAAATGTTATCAATTAATTTGGAATGAGTAATGAAATGCATAATGACCGAATCTGTTAACCCTAACCCTATATACTTGGCCAGGGCACTCCTGAACATATTATTTTTAATCTCAATTATTCTTTCTCTAGTTAAATAAAGGTTAATTACACAAAATTAAAGTATATATTTATATACTATTCTGGTCCATTAAAAAAATAATAATAATTACTCATTTAAAAGCTGAAAATGAAATAACCCAGGGCTAATCAACATCTCTTTATGAATAATTTAGCCTTATTCAAACTACTTGACTTTGACCTTTGACCCCTGCTGCAGGAGAGGCAGTCGACAGTGAGGAAGGACTCCAGATGCAGCCAGACAAGCCGAGGGAAGATGCAGAGAGCCAACTCTGTCACCGTGGATGGCCAGGGCCTGCAGGTGAAGTGCCAAAACATCCTCATTACTAACACACACGCCTGAAACGCTTCTTGGTGTTCTGTTGAAGACAGACGACTCATGTTCCCTGAACCCAGGGTCAGCGTTTTATCTCAGTGGGTTGTATGCAGGGGGAATTAAAGAAGTGATTTAGAAAAGAGCTACATTTCTCATTCCTCAGCTCACACGTTGGTCATTGCAGTCCAGGAGTAGAGCACACAGAATACGTTTTGCACAGGCCTTCAGAGACATAAAATCAGAAGAATACTATGAAATCATCAAAATCATTTGACAGATTTCATAACACTGTTATAGAGAATCCCGGTCTCCCATTCCATGTGTATCCACCACCTGGCCGGCGGCCCCACCTTCACCACGCGTTCACGTCCATCAGACGAGTGTGTCGCGACGACAGAGCCCTATCTGGGGTCCTCTGTGGCCCCCGTTCATTCGTCCAGCCCTGGTGTGTCTGGCAGAGAAGAGAGAACAGCACACACATGGATCAAACCCCGACCATCACATCCATCTCTGCCTCTGGCCAGCAAAGCAGCGTAATAATCAGGATTATTATTTATAATTACAGGAAGTAATGGATCACTGGCGAGGCAGACAGGGGGCTCATTAATCCAGCTGGGGTTAGGGGGACCAGAGGGGTGGGGGGGGGGGGGGGGGGGGAAGTACAGTAAGCACTTCGTCTGTGTCAGGGAGAGCCTTACAACTCGTAATGGCAGGAAGGAGTCGTCTTCAAACGGGTCCTCGGGATTAGAGGATTGTTTACGTTTGTGTGAGAGTGTGTGTGTGTGTGTGTGTGTGTGTGTCATAAGCTCCGCCTCCAGCAGCATTGCGTCAGCCCGGCTGACGCTTAGTTACGACAGGAAAGCGGCGTCCCTTGTGGACGGACCGGACGCCGCCGCTGGAGGACGAAGCGGCGCTCTGGTTAGGGGGACGGGGGAATTAAAAACTTTTGGGAGCCGCTCGTGAGTTATGAGTCGTGTTGTTGACTTATTGATCCACTCTGAGATGGATGGGTTTGCCGTGTCTTTTTTTTTTTTTAAACGCGAGTAAAATCAATGACGACCAAAATAAATGCTAAATATATGGCGGTGTCTTTTATAGTGTTTGCAGACCTAAGGTCGGGAATAAGTGCATGGATGGATTCTGAGTCTGTTTACCCTGATAAATCTTTCTTTCTGTTTGTAGATCACAACAATAGAGGGCACTCATCCTCTGCTGGTGTTTGTCAATCCTAAAAGTGGGGGCAAGCAAGGCGAAAGGTAAGCCCATGCTACTGTCAACTTCCACCAGCAGGACTTATACGGGGCGGCAAGAGGCCCTCTGAAGGGAGGGAAGGAGAGAGAGAGAGAGATACAGACAGAGAGAGATATATCCAGATAGAGGGATATGCAGAGAGAGCTAGAGATACAGAGAGAGATACAGAGGGAGAGAGATACAGACAGAGAGCGATATATCCAGAGAGAGGGATATGCAGAGAGAGAGGAAGTTACAGAGAGAGAGAGAGAGAGACAGAGAGCGATATATCCAGAGAGAGGGATATGCAGAGAGAGAGGAAGTTACAGAGAGAGAGAGAGAGAGACAGAGAGCGATATATCCAGAGAGAGGGATATGCAGAGAGAGAGGAAGTTACAGAGAGAGATACAGAGAGAGGGAGGTACAGAGAGAGAGAGAGATACAGAGATCTCGATACATAGGGCGAGAGCTCAGGAGGTAGAGCGGGTTGGCTCGTAACCGCAAGGTTGCTGGTTTGATCCCTGGCTCCTCCTAGCTGAGTGTCGTGGTGTCCCTGAGCAAGACGCCTCACCCTAATTGCTCCTGAC
Source organism: Micromesistius poutassou (assembly GCF_964030765.1). Lineage (NCBI taxonomy): Eukaryota > Metazoa > Chordata > Actinopteri > Gadiformes > Gadidae > Micromesistius > Micromesistius poutassou. The sequence continues at coordinate 16,647,265 of NC_140278.1, forward strand.
GAGCTGGCTGTCGCTCTGCGTGGCTGACTCCGCTGTTGGTGTGTGAATGTGTGCATGAATGGGTGAATGTCAGTCAACACTGTAAAGCGCTTTGGGTAAAAGCGCTATATAAAATGAGGACCATTTAGATACAGAGCGATAGATACATAGGGAGAGAGATACAGAGAGAGAGAGATACAGAAAGAGGTTAACGCTGACCCAAATGGTTTGGTGTCTGAACCCCCAATGTCCACAGTCTAAACTGTAGGTCTCCCTGAGCAATATGCCCCTAAACCCCTACCTGCTCCTTAATGACTATAAGGAGCTATACTTAATGAATGAATGATTGTTAGCTGTAAGTCGCTTTGGATGAAAGCGTGTGCTAAATGACTTGTCCAGGAGATAGAAATAGAGTAGCATTTCTCCAGCACACCAACTACCTCAGGAGTGTCTGTGTGCTGGTGGAGCCCCCCCCCCACCCTCCACCCCCTAAGCACTCTGCTCCGTCACGCTCCTGGCCTCCAGTGGTAGTAGTAGTAAGACGCAACAGCAGCCGCACCACCCCCACCACCCTAACCTCCTTTATTTGACCCAGGGCTAATTGGGTTATTACTGAAACATATTCGTCCACTCCCTATTATGGCGAGACTCATCTGTTTAAATTATGAGATCAAAGTATGACTTGTGCTAGTTGATGTAATGAAATTGAAATTAAAATAAATTAGTCTTTCTAATGGCCTCCTCCTCAAGGCTCTTTTGGCTGCGTCCCACCCCGCTGCCCGGTCCGGCTCACTGTCAGCCTATGATTGGATATTTGTCTGTGTCTGTGCTAATATGACAAAACGTCCTGCTAATACGCCAGCGTGGCTCGGGGGGCCCTGAGCAGCCCGCTATTTGAATCTGGCCGGAGCTTTGTAGAGATATGTTTTTTCTTCCGTATTCTTTGGCTTTGGATGAATTGGTTAACGTTTTCGTTCCGTTTTTTGTCTTGATTCTGGATTCTCGCTGTTTTTTATTTTTTTTTTAATTTCTCCAGGATTTATCGGAAGTTCCAGTACCTTCTGAACCCGAGACAGGTGTACAACCTGGCCAAGACCGGACCCATGCCAGGGTAAGTCATTCAGATATGCTTTAGGGGCCACATGTAGTGATGAATTAACAAAGAGATGTGCAAACAGACACTGACAGACACACACACACACGCACACACACACATACACACACACACACACACACAATGAAACACACTCACATTACAGGAGAAGATATGCTTATTTAGATATAATCATTCATATATACACATCCACAGGCACGCAAACCCACACATTTTAAGAAAAAAGATTTCATAGATATGAAGATACACATATGTACAAACGCACACATACTGACATACACACACACAAAGACAATTCGCACGCACAATGGGCGCAACCCCCAACATATCCCGATAGGACCACACCACATGCTGATTAACAGACACATTAGAATGTCCTATCGTTCCTATCGCCTTATGTCTGTCTCACCCGTCATGTGGTATACGCTCACGTGTGTTTACCAACACCCCTACACGCCGGCGGCTCGCACACTGCACACACATAATTGCCACGATCACTTGCAAGGGAGGAGGCCTTTGTGATTGGACCAACAGTCGGGCCGGCACAGACAATTAGGAACCTTAAACCTTAGATACCAAGACCCCAGGTGCCGTGCATGAGCACGGGTGTGCACGGATGCGACCCAACCCGCATTGCGATGTGACCATGCATACGGACACTAACATCTGCTTTGCATAGGCAGCAGGTATCGTCCGGCACTCTGTTGTTGTCCACACCACAATTAATGGACGGTGCAAGGACTGTTGACATGCATAAGAATTCTGCTGCTTCTTTACGCGCTGTCCATCAGCCTTCATGGAACCGCCGTGCTCCCGCCTTGTTTGGCTCTATTTAGGTTTTGGAAAAACAAAAATATGCGTGTGGGCAAAAAATATGAATATACAATGGCATATGCACGGCCAACTGGGCATGAAGGGGCATATCCAAATTCCATTTTTAATACCGTCTCTCTGGCATAGCATCACGAGGACTCTGCCAACACCGCTCCCGGTCGAGCGGCTGACCTTGCCCGCCATTTTGTCTTCTGCTTCCTATTGATTTCCATGCGTGTGGCGACAAGATCACTCGTATTGAACTCTGCGTTTCTCTCTGTGACGAGACGAGACAAGTCACCTCACTCGCTCCCCCCTGAAAGCCCCGGAACATTCCGGATGACCTTGTACATCCCTCGCCGTAACCTTGTTAATGTTTCCTCAAGTGCACGTATTAAGCAGGCTGACCGGTCATAGGTGACGACGAGCGCTGTGGGCGGAGGCAGCCGCGCACCCTGCTGTCAATTAGCTACGCGGCTAACGCGATTACGGCAAATTAAGTGTTTGCTTCTTCTCGGTATTTAAATGTGCTCCAAGTTGCCTTTCATGTCGACGGCCGTCTGTTTTGAGTCTAATACGGTTTTCAGTCCCAGTTGGAGAGTAATTGAGCGGATCATTTATCCACCATGCGAAGGCTGCAGGCCGACTCATTCAGTTAGTGCGTTGTTATTGTGAAGGAACGGAAGACGTTGGTCTGAACATTGCCTGTAATGACCCAATTAGCCCACTAACAGGCAGCCTATCCGACTGAATGAGGAACTGTCGGTGCAACATGCAGCTTGTTGGTAAGCTAATAAATTGGGCTTGGATGTGGTTTTTAAAACTGATTATATTTATTTAAAAATAAATTTGAAATAAGCAGTGCATTCGAGTTTCCATACTTCCATACCAACAAATTATTTTTGCGTAGTGTAGTGTGTGTGTGTGTGTGTGTGTGTGTGTGTGAGTCTGCTCTGGTATTGTGTGTGTGACATCTTACTAACATCCCATCTGTGTTGACAGGTTAAATTTCTTCAGAGACGTTCCTGACTTCCGCGTGTTGGCGTGCGGAGGAGACGGAACGGTGGGCTGGATCCTGGACTTCATCGGTAACCACGTACAGCACAGAACATCTAACACCAGACCCCCCCCCACCACCCCCCACCAACCCCCAACCCCTAACCACCAACCACCAACCTTCATTGCATTTGTTCGTCTGCGAGAAATTGGTCCCTAAGTTTCCATTTCACAACAGAACTGAAATTGTATTTGGGCTTTTTCAATCAGAAAATACAGATTCTGACAAACTATTCAGTGATATGTCTTTTTTTTGTTTGATTTTTTCACCCCCTCATCTGCTGAAAACAGGTGATGGGGTGAGGGGGTTGGGACTGTATTTGTTTTTGCAAAACAACAGTCCTGTTATTCTGACTGAAATAGTAAAATTGCCAAATTCAGAGGTGGTCAATTGGGGTGATTATCTGAGCTGACTAAAAGAAAATAAAACATATTAGTCATCATTTGAAGAAAAAAGAATCACCTCTTTGGCTTATATTTGGTCTCCCAGACCTGCTCAGACCTGTTCCGTCCTGTTCCCTGCTAGTTTAGACACTCCAAAAATTGCTGCAATCTTTTATCAATCAAAACAAAAGGAGGTAATATGCCTTGGGCAGAATGCATGTCTTTAAATATACCCGACATTCTGGACATTTCCTTTGGACCACTGCTTTAAAACAACCCGCTGATCCTTGAGAACGGGGTTGTGTCTCTGTAGGGACAGAGGGATCGAGGCCTGTCCGTCGGGGTGGATTTGAAACCGGGCTCGCAATGCTTTTGGGGGACTCTGTGATATTTATATTTGACACCATCTCTCTCTGTTTGCCCCGTCCATGACAGATAAGGCCAACCTAAACAGGAACCCCCCTGTGTGTGTACTTCCTCTTGGCACAGGAAATGACCTGGCCCGCTGCCTGCGCTGGGGGGGAGGTAGGTAGACTCCTTACAGGACCTGCTATTTTCATTTCAACTTGTTGTGTTTATTTGATTCAAAGAATGTGGATTTTCTAATATTGACACCGTTTGATAGAAAAATTTAGAGATCTTCCTAGTCTTATTTTGAAACAACATCCTATCAAATCATTTTTACTAAGAGGTCAAGTGTATAAGATTGAGGTAGCCATTAGCGGTGAGGTTGCAGATTGAAACCAACCTAATCCCATCCCACCTTTCCAACGCACTGCGCTACGTGAATACAGGTTGCTTTTGATGCCATGACGTGTGCAGTTGTATCGCTCCAGTTTCATTTTGTACACAAACTTTCTCCGAAAGAGTGAGACCCCTGTTTTAATTATTCAACTACCTCAAAAACGTATGTTTCTGAAACATGCTTGTATTAAATAATAGACACCCACCTACCTATCATAATCCCCGTATTTCACCGTCTGTGCAGCGGTTGATGTCCACACCTGAGAAAGATTTTTTAGGACACTTATAACGCCATGATGTGTGTGTCGAGATGTGTGGTGGTCCTGGCCAGCAGTTAGCTGCAGATAGTGATTACCCTTAAAAATCCCATCATGGTCCTTTCAGATTGTTTTTTAATTATAAATATTAATAATCTCCATTTTATTTGGATATGTATTATATATATATAGTATGTCTGCAGTGTGTATTTATGTTTTGATGTATTTATTATTCAATATTTTTATTTTATATAAAAAAAATGTGTTTGTCTCAGTGACTTTTACTAAACACAACTACACTGCAAACAAAACGCCCTTTGTCTCCCACGTTGGGCCTTTGCCCCATAAACCCATTCTGCTGGACTCACCGACTCACACTGACACCGGGTGTCTCTCTCTCCCCCCTCTCTCTCTCTCTCTCTCTGGCTCCTGAAGGCTACGAGGGCGAGAGCCTGCTGAAGATCCTGCGGGACATCGAGACCAGCACCGAGGTGACGCTGGACCGCTGGCGGATCGACGTGACGCCCTCGGACCGCGAGGAGCCCGGAGACCCGGCGCCCTACAGCATCATCAACAACTACTTCTCCATCGGCGTGGTGAGTGAGGCCCGCCGGCATCCCCGTCCGTCACCATGACAATGAGCAGGATAAGAGAAACAGGGAAAAGAGTACATCCTGGATGGTGATGTCATTATAATATCAGCTCTCTCTGTTCTGATTGAATGTTAAAACATCGGGGCTTGAAGCAGTTATATATTATCCTAAAAAAATTGGAACGGTTCTTTAATAAAACACTAAAAAGATAGTTCAATAAATACATTTTAGTTATATTGAATAAATAAAAAACTACAACAGTGCGCTGAGGGCCCACACCCCTGTTTCAAAACACCACAGTCTAACACTCCTTATTGTATTCACTTGGACGAGGAGCTTCTAGTGCGATGTTGATGGAGATGTACTTGAGCACTAACCAGGCTGGATTGATCCAGGGCAGCCTGTTGGTGTGTGTGTGTGTGTGTGTGTGTGTGTGTGTGTGTGTGTGTGTAGCGGCCGTCAGCGTGTGGACAATGCCATGGACTTAGGCAGAGCGCACAGAACACAACCTCCACCACCAGCACCCGCGCCCTAGTCCCACATAATGTCACTGATTACACATAGATCATGCCGGTCATTACTGATAAATGTCAAGGGAAATATGGTAATTGACATTTGCAGGTGTTGGAAGGTGGGGGGATCTCTCATTTGGTGGCATTCGTATGTCTCGGCGACATAAGTGCTCTTACAAATGTTAGTCAAATAACTGTCGCTGAATGTAATGACGTTATTAGAGGATAATGGGTTGCGGGTCTTCTTAAGGTTTTGATGGGGGAAAAAAATTTATATTCTCCAATGTACGTGTGCTGTGTGAGTAAAACATTATTTTTTAAAGAATCTGCCAAATTCAAATTTACAAAACTGGGCATCAAGGACAAGTTCTTAACTTGATATTATTTTCTATGTTTTCATTTATTTATTACGCATCGTGTTTGATATTATACTTTTGTGTGAAAGAGCATTTAAAAAGCTTTCGCTGTGATTTGGAGCGGCAGAAAAAGGCCCGCTACGTGCACATGGTGTCACCTGCCTCACCCTCTTTTTTCTCATTCATTATCTTTCTCTATTTCGCTGGCGCTGTCGCTCTCTCTCTGTGTTTCCTTCTGTTTACACTTTCTGGCTATTTTTTCTTTTCTTTATTTATTTTTCTTTATTTTTTTCTATTTTTCTGTCATTTTTCTTGCTATTTACATTTCTATCTTTCTATACATCTAAATAACAAACAAAAAACCTTTACAGCGTGTCGTTAACAAGGGCGTTGTCAATTTATCAAGAATCAAAGGACCCTTTGAATGGTAAAAAGAAAGTACTCCGTCCGGGGTTACTTTGTGAAGTCATTACAACTTCCTCGCCTCCATGCTAACAACGGGATTAGTGCCCATCGTCCACGACAATGGCAAATGAAGTCGTTTGTGGGGGATTAGTAAGATTCGGGGGTTCTCAACGGGATTGGAGTGTGATATGCAATGTTTTGTGACACGTTCACGAAAATAACAATATAATAAAGATTGTGTGAAAAATCGAGCTAATCATGTATCAGAGATTATGCAGATGATGTGAGATTGTTTCTGTAATGGCATTGTAATAAATCAGGCGGATCAGCAGCGCAGGCAAAGTATTTGCTAGCTTTGATTGGTAAAGCACTGTTGTGATGATCAACTCTTTTATAGTTTTCCATTTCTTTTTTTCAACGCCTTTACCCTCACCTTTAAGAATCATCCGTTTGAAATTAGGTTGATGCACAAATGCTGCCCAATTACATTTCTGATACGCAAACAGAAAACATAGCGTGACATCGCTGCCTGACAAAAGAAAGTCTTACAAGAAATTGCCATTACAACTCCAAATCCCACAGGATTTTTCTCTCCCTCCCTCAACGGTTTTTAAGCTAACCTCCCGACACTCTTCGTCACACTACAGCAAGACGACTCGACTCGATGATCGGACTGGGAGAATTAATGAAGCGCTCCCTCTGGGAGGATGTGGAAGTGACGTGACGTGTAATGATCTCAATCAGGGGCCGAGACGAGAGGCAGGGGCTAATCAGAGAGAGAGAGAGAGATCAGCTAGCATAATGTAACCCGTCGCTCTAATGACCTGCCGTCGCGCTCCCTTGTCAAAGACATTACTCTCCCCCTCCCCCCCCCCCTCACACCCACACCCCCCACCCCCCAATGAAAGGCACATCCAACCACCACCATCCCCGCCCCACCCATAATTGGAGCCAAACTTTGAGCTATGGGAGGACATTACACACGTCCCGTATTAATTTCAGCACCAGATTTTTACAATGGTAATTATTTTGAGGGTAGCTAGTGAAGGGGGGTGGGGTGGTGTCAATCCAGTGTCCTGAAGGCTTGTACCATTTGTACGTGTCCTGAGTATGTTGATGGATGAACTTACTACAACTACTATGTAAAGCACATTGGACCACGGATTTCTGTGTGAAATGCCATTATACTAGTGATGCCACTGTTTCTACTGATTCTGAGATTCACAAAGAGTTGCCTTGCTCTAGACTGGTGGCATCACAGGAAAACACAGCTAGATCGGTGTCTTTACACATTTTTATCGCGACATTTCATTATCCTCGGTTGGAGCCGTGCACATCTGCTTCTAAAGTAAGGCACCCTCTGTTCCCCCTTAGTAATTCCTGTTTTCCTTCTCCTTTTTTTGCTCTGGGTATTAGATCTAGTACATTACATTCTGCCTTCGATAGTACACTTGATACCATATGTTTAAATGTGTTTTTGTAATCGTCTTGGTGGTTAACATCATCGGCAGAAACTAGAAACACATGTTAACACGGAGCCAGTACTTCCCTGTTAACTTCCTTAAGGCACACAAACAACAACGACCTGTGCTACACGAGTGACGTTGCATTTTATCTCTCCCTTGTTGTTCGGGGCTGTTGTTCGGGTCTGTTGTTTGGAGCGGTTGCAGCCGCACTGTTTCTCATGTAGCAGACCTCAGAAGAAAAGAAACACCAATAGAAACACTGGGGCTGAAACCAAAGGGGACACAGCCTCCTCTGGCCTCGGCGCTCTTGTCTTTAGCTATGGTCTTGTTTGTAAGAAAAATCAAGTTACACACTTCCAACCCCAACACTTCCATCATCTCAACTCTCGACGCCGGCCGACGTCTGCGGGGATCTCGTGAGATTCTTTTGGTCTTCAGCTCACAGCCATCTTAAAAAGACATCAAGAGAGGCACCATTGATTTTTTGGTCTTTTCACGCTTTTTTGGCATTGCTTAAATTTCCACTGCAGAGCGCCAGCAGGGGGTTATCCCTGTGGTGGCTGTTGCTGAATCGCTACACGAGAAGGACAGGCTTGTAAACAGATTGCTTTGGTGCTGCCCAAAAAGTTTACTGCGTCAAGTTTACTCACAATAGTCTGCAAACTTTTGTTCCGTTTTGGATCAGGGCCATGTTTGGCTTTTAATCACTTGGTTCTATCAATACAAAAGCCTTGCTATTTTCTATAATATTGTTATTTTTTACAGTGTTGAATTATATATATTATATATATATTTTAACCTAAATGTGACTCACAGTGAGAAGATTTGTCATTGGTAGAAATCACCAAATCAGCAGTTCAAAGGACAGCAATGAACGGTTGTTCATTGCTGTCCTTTGAACTGCTGATTTTGAATATGTGGACATTTCCTGCCATTTTCAATGCATTTTATTCAATGCATTACATCATACATGATCATTTAGCATGTGCTTTTTATACAAGATGAGTTAATACAAATATGGAGCAGGTAGGGGTAGGGCCACTTGCTGTAAGATACATAGAGGAAGGGATCGAGGATTGAGCACAGTGCCTTTGGGCTGGTAGTGGACCACACTATCCTACCCTCAATTTGAATTCCCTCATCACAAACCCTGACGAGTCCCTATTCAAAAAACACTTTACACCACACATCACAACTCTAAAAATAACGCATTGACACATCATGGGTGCGCTTGTTTCTGGGAGCGGTTCTGCTTGCATCTTCTGGGTCCCAGTTAAACGTACGGTTAGCGTGTAGCGCAGCGCGAGCTCCTCCATAAGCAGCACTCACCCGTCGCCACAGGAAGGCCCCGCATACCGCCGTGGGTCACTGGAGAAGAGAAGGTGAGAGGATGAGAGCAGGGACAGGAAAGGCTAAAAGAGTCACAGAAATAAATACTTTAATGATAGAGGCGCTGGAGAGAGAGAGGGAGGAAGAGAAAGGGGTAGAGATGACGAGGGGGGGGAGAGAGAGATGGAGAGAAAGGGAGCGCGAGAGAGAGAAATCAACTTGGTTGCCAGGAGTGAAGGCAGCATCCTGTAGGTTGGTTGGAAGTTGTGATTACTCGCGATGTGTGTTTAATTAATTAGCCGGTGTGGAGACGCCGTGCTGTTCGTCAGCCTTACTGTCAATACCCTGCACACCCTTGGCTCAAACCCTCTGCCTTCCTTGGCCGGGAGCACACACACACACACACAAACACACACATGCACTCGCACACGCACACACACCCGCACACACATGCACACTCAGACGCATACACACACATGCGCACTCACACACACACTCATACACATGCGCACGCACACACATGCAAACACACACACAAACACACACATGCACAGGCACACACACACACACACACACGTGCACTCAGACACACACCCACACACATGCACACGCACACATACATACATGCACACACACCTTCATGGAACATATGCACTGCAAAGGTGCAATCAGAATATATGGGAAATTGTGAGTTAGTTTGCAAGTTAGCTTGAAGCCCATGTTTGCATCCAAATGTATTGGTTTTTTTCTCAGCATGTTGCAATTTGCCCAAATTTGACCATTTGTGTGACAAATGTATTTCGCCTTGTTCTTGTATCTGGTCGTGATTCCTCTCAATAAAATAATAGTCTAATTTTGTTATATAATATTAATAATTGAAATGCTTTCTACAGCAATGCAAGAAAAGTCACGTATCACGTATCAAATAATAAAGCCTTGACTACTATTATCAAATAATAAAGTCGACTATTAAAAAATCTAACTTCAGCATTACAGTAAAACTAGTCTAGTTACAGTACAGGAGAGAAGAGGCAAACTGACAAATATGGAGGGTATGTTGCCCTCCTGAACTCTGAATCAAAACACCCTGCTAAAACCAAATGATGCTACAACACAGGGCTCTTGTTTAAAACAAAAATATATTTCACAGTTTGGCAAGGGACCACCATTGCATCAAACATGGCCCCCTTCCACTCCGTCAGTACACCAGGTGTGGCTCTCTGCGGTCTCTGAAAAGACTCTGAAATGCATTTCAAGGCCTCAGTAAAGGGTCCTGTCGTTCTGTGTGTCTCTTCCAGGACGCCTCCATTGCCCATCGCTTCCACATCATGAGGGAGAAACACCCTGAGAGGTTCAACAGCAGGTGAGCGGAGGACTGAAATCTGTGGCAACCACTCATTAACTAACTACTGATGCTGGGGTTGAACCAGTGAGGACTGGTCGAGCTGATGTCATGCCGTATTGGTTGTTGGTGTTTCTAATTTTAATATTATTGATGAAGTAGTACAACGGTATCAAGAACAATTATGACAATAATTCCATTTCAAATAAATCAACTTAATAACATTTTAATTTTCAAGCCACGTTTTTCATTTATTTGTGATAATATGGGCGTAGAGCACGATTGATTACATATGTTTCTGTAAACATGTGTTATTTTAACTCCAAGGTCTATAACCAATCGCTATAACTAACCAACTACTGAGATTCTCTAGCTCAACCCCCCCTGTTACTGATCCCAACTGAAACACGTCGTTAACCGACAGAGAGAGTGAGGACCGGACGTGATAACGGCCCCAGAACACTCTGAACACGCTTCTCCGCTGCACATTGGGGGCCCCCGAGGTGACTAATTGACAGGGTTCATATTTAGCATCTGTGATTACCTTGAGGAGATGTGATCACCTTCTGAAAGGTGAACAAATGCAGCAGCCATGCTCCCATCAATATTTAACATCCCCCCATACGTCTCCACTAGCGCCACGCCGTAATTGCGGGTGTAATTGAATTTGCTTGGCTTGTTTGACGTCGTCTTCGTCGGATCAGTCCAGAGTGATGACACACACACTGTGGACTAATAATCCCATTTGTTCTCATCATCGTATTTTAATTACGTTGTAGGCCAGGCTCGGCAGAACATTTAAGCTTCCGTGTTTTTCTATGCCGCAGCACTTTTGCTACAGTGCCATTGGTTTGATGGTTCGCAAAATAACTGTGGCAAAGGGGAAGTTCAACAGATCTTTTTGGGGAGAAGGGGCGAACGAGACATGTAAGAGAGATGTCTCATCTCTCATGTCTCATTTATGTTCCGCCATGTTTGAGTTCACTTTAGCGCTGTACAGATTTTGGCTCAATCACAGACCGTTACTGTGGTGTCAGGTCTTGTTTAAACGTTTACTGATCACTGAATATCCAAGCGATGCTCAAACTACAGAGTAGTTGGTGAGCCATTGGAACACAAAGGTTTGTCTTTTTGTATTATAGCGATAAAAACTCATGATTCAGCTTGAGCTTTGACCGGTTCACTTTCATTATGTCCTTGTCAAATATAGTGCTCTCTTTTGAATACAATGGTGCACACAACACAGAGTGCTTTTGTGTTGTTCAACACAATTTTTTGGCCCTTTTGAAAAATGATTGAGATATTTTAAGAAAATTATACCATCTGTTATTTGAATTTAATGAATAATTCACAGGAGGGAATGGGTTTAGGATCTCTCTATTACACACTATCCTTTCCAATTCAATAATGCATGATTATAGTTTTTCAAGGTAGCATAGATTTGGTTAGATTTGTGGAGTGGGATTCATGCCCAATGGAGACATAGTCCAACTTATCATGGAGTCATATTGTTTCAACTGGAGGAGCTTTTTTCAGGCAGAATGAAGTTCTATTAGGGAGGAACTGAACCGTGGACACTAAACGCTGGCCATTGTCAGACACTAGCCTTTATGCTTTGGCTATTTTGAATATGTTAGGGTTAAATTGACGTTTCATTGCCTTATAAAAAGAATGCAAAAAAGACTTCTACTACTGAGTCCACTCCTGTTTTTTGTGCCAATACGACTGCTATTGCTACTACTAGTATTACTACTACTGCTACTTCTACTACTAGTATTACTACTACTATTTCTACTACTACTTCTACTGCCACTGTTACCTCTAGTATTAGTGTAAGTACCACTACTCAAAATGATGATATATATATATATATATATATATATATATATATATATATATATATATATATGTAGAATATACACATAATAATTGTCAAAAAATGGTTGGTTCACAAATACCTTTTTATAGTATATAAAATGGAAATAATGATCCGTAAAAGCATTATATTGCATCAAAATCGAATTAATCTTTATAACAAGCATCCATTTTTTCTTAAGATAATTTATATTTCTAAAGGAAATTTTAAACCCTGCAAAACATGTATTGCAAAATTGGTGAAATTATTGTTTTAAAAACTATAAATATTTCAAAAATATAGTGCAGGCATTTCCTTAAAGCATTTTCATATTCCACATGACTTCATTATATATTACTCATTACTTCTACATTCATTGGTGCTAATTGCCACAGAATCCTCTGTTCCTAATGTCCATCATTCAAATGTCATCCAGTAATTATAAAATAACTAAAAATGACAAATACAGCTAATGAAAACACATCTAATCGGATGGAATAGCGAATAAGCATAGCTGCTGTTGACATCTAGGAACTCATGTATCATCATAAGGCCTGATTTCAAAGACCCCGTGGGATCCCAGTGGAACACAGGATTATCCAAGCCATACACTCTGTCCCAGCTATGACCTTAAAGAAAACATCAATATTTAATCAGCACCAATTAACTACCAAATAACGGCTCGTTGCTTTTCTTAATCGCAGAATGAATAGATTTCCTTGATGAAATCCCATGCTCTCGATCTCGCACTCTCTCTCACTGGGTCTCTCTCTCTCTCTCTCTCTCTCTCTCTCTCTCTCTCTCTCTCTCTCTCTCTCTCTCTCTCTCTCTCTCTTTCTTTCTCTCTCTCGCTCTCTCTCTCTCTCTCTCTCTCTCTCTTTCTCTCTCTCACTGGGTCTCTCTCATCGTCATCTCCGTCTATCTTCCTCTCTCTATATCCCTTTCTCTATCCCCCTCCACCCCCCCTCTCTCTCTCTCTCTCTCTCTCTCTCTTTCTCTCTCTCTCTCTCTCTCTCTCTCTCTCTCTCTCTCTCTCTTCATCTCTCTCTCTATCAATCTCTATCCTCTGAGTTTGCACCTTGGGGTGATTATCGGGGCGTAGGTGTGAAGATTTGACACTCGGCAGATAGATTCATTTACTGGCTCAGCCGGACCTGGAGGTGATAATGAGGTCCAGGATTAAAAGTCAGACAATCAGTCGACCTCGCGACGATCGCAACACTACCACCAGCCCCCCATCCCCCTCCTCTCTCCTTCTGAAATATATACTGTTCCTTTTCCTTAACCCCACCGCCACCCCCTTTTTCTGCTGATCTCTCATGTAATTACACTAATCTCTGACTCCATTGCCGCTTTTCCACCGACAGTACCAGCTCGACTTGCCTTGACTCTCCTTGACTTGGCCCGCCTTTTTTTGCGTTTCCATTGGCAAAAAAAGTACTTGGTACCTGTTACCGGGTACTTTTTTTAGTACCACCTCCGTCAAGGTTCCAAGCGAGCGGAGTAGGTACTTTTGTGTGATGTAAACAGGCTGCTGGCCACTGATTGGCCAGAGAGTGACGCCACTGGATGAGTCATGATGAGCGCGACGTCCGAACGTGAAACCCGACACCCGGCCTGCATCTTTAAATACCACTAGCATCTGCGTTCAGTCAACAATAGCGATTGAATTTTGGAAATTCTCCTCTCTAGCTTTGTGTGTCACCACAATCCACAGTCTGAACAGCAAGTACACCAACACCTCCAAGTCCTCCATTGTTGTTTTGTTTAGCCTAGCCTGTGTCGCGTGGATAAGTACGTCACTGCAGTTTGTGCGCATGCGTGCTATGTGACAACCCACCCACGTTGAAGAGGTTCTTTTCTACGACCTGCCCACATTGAAGAGGTACTTTTTTAGATGGAAAAGCGACGTGCCTGGAACCAAACAGAGTTGTGCCGAGTTAAGTCGTGGCGAGTCGAGCTGGTACTGTCGGTGGAAAAGCGGCACAAGAGACCCAGAGTCACGGAAGGTTAAGGAAGAATGAAAGAAAGAAGAGAAGCATTTGAAGGACAGAGGAGAATACTAGAGGGAACACAACCGCACAGTTTTTTTTTTATTCTGTGTCGTCCCTTTCAATCTGTTACTATTTTACTCAGTGACAATTGGGTATAATCTACTATTTGATAATGTGTGCTTTTATCTAATTAATCTTGTATGTCCTTCATTTGGCATTTATTTAAAGCTACTTGGTACGATTCAAGAGTGGTAAAGATGGAGAGCTAGACTTTGAAAAAACAACAACAGGAAAACGTCCTCTCCCCCTCTGCCCCCCGCCTCCCTGTGTTTCTCGCCAGTGACCAGTGCTGCACTTCACACACCTGTGATTGACAGGCAAGATGGGTTCCCCAAACCAATCAGATCCGATATGATCCGGGAGTGGTCTAAAATCTAAATTGGCTCATACAGAGGCAGGCACAGTCCACTCAAAACACATATTCTCACAGCGCACTCAGTCATTTCTAACAAATTGACACTCAAATAATACTTTGTATATCTTACACTTTGCACTTTAAAGTTGAACTACTGACATTTGCCCTCCATACAGATGTCTATTTTTCAGTCTGAAGACATCTGAGGGTCTCCCCGAGGCCTGTTCCTCACCCAGAGGTGCCGTACGCGCCCAGCGGCCTCTCCTCTCCTAACCTTTCCGCCGTGCGCGGGGAAGCCCGGCATGTGGCTCTCTTTAGCATAATGAGAACGCTCATCAAAGAACAGCCGAGTGCCGGGTGGTGCACACACACACACACACACACACACACACACACACACACACACACACACACACACACACACAAGCAGACACATAAAGGTGTGTGCATGTACACACACAAGCATGTGAGTGTATGAAAGTGTGTGTCTTGTTGATCGAGGGACAGGCCCACAGGTGGGAGCCTGAATTAAAAAGACACACACATGCATGCATGCAAGCACATGGAAGCACACACTATTAAAAACACACACACACACACACACACACAGCTATGAACATTTATGCACACATAGAAGTAAACACACACACACACACACACACACACTCACACACTCTCGGACCTCGTTTAAGGATGAAATCGTTTGGCTGTCCAGGGTGTCATCTATAATTAATGGTGATGTGTGTGTAATTTAGACATCTCACCTGTAGCACTGTGCCTGACCCAGTAGGGAGACACCCCCCCTCCCCAAGCACACACACATTACTCTCAAACACACACACACACACACACACACACACACACACACACACACAAGCCACACACACACACAAACACTCTAGTACACACACTGTCCAAACCACACACACGTGATGAAAATGAATACACTTTTTTAACATTGTAACATATAGTAAAATATACATTAATAAGGCCTCTAACACCACTGTCTCACATTGCCTTTGCCACCACAACACACCCCCCCACACACACACACAAACACAAACACACACACACACACTCTCAAACAAATACACACACAACCTATTGGCACCTGTCGTCACCAGCTGCTTCATAATACACCATATGCGTTGTGATGACCAAAGTTTAAGCAAACCAAACCAAACTAAACGCTGGAGAGGGCCGTATGAAAATGTCCAGAGCAGCAGGGGAAACCTGAGCTGGTGTTTACTGGGCTGTGGGCCTGGCGCAGCCTGCACCACGTCCACCGCCACACACTACTAAGCTATCACCGCTGTTTGCTCTGCACGGAAATCACAGGCTCTGGACACGTGGCTGCGGTCTGCTGTACTTTAGTTAAGTTGTTTTTGATCTGCTGCCCTATTACTTTGTTTTGTATCTGTCGCCTGTTGTCATTGTTTCAATCCACCACGGGCTGAAACAATCCAGCTTGTCGTGTGCTGTGCACCACTGTTTGGCAGTTTTATTTATTTAGTCAATCAGCAGTTTATTCAAAGCGACCTGTAGTGAATTAAGATGCAGGGCATTAAGGCGTTAAACAGCAGGCATGGGATCAGGCATGTTGTTCCAGGCAGACCAGCTGCTGGAACCCAGTATATTTAGGTTGAATATAGCACTTCAACTGCTACTCTAACCCCCTGAATGAACAATAGATTTAGTTCTAGGGGGAAACTGACTGAGTTTGTTAAGACGCTGCAGTGTTTCCCATACATAGACCAATGTGTGGCGCAGCGCCACAGATTCAACAACGAGCGCCACAAATTGATTCCGCTCTTTTTATTTGAACGCGATTTTTAAGTAAAATATCTCACTCTCTCACAACAAATGTCACGCCAAAAAAAGAAAAATACCCGGGGGGGGGGGGGAGGGGGTTAGGGTTAGGGTTAGGGTTGGGAGGGGGGTTAGGGTTAGGGTTAGGGTTGGGGGGGGGGGGGGGGGGGGGGCACCACGCATTGCTACCTGGTCTCTGGGAAACACTGCGCTGCTCCTAATCTATAGTGACCACATGAAATTAACTTTCGAAATTAACATGAAATTAAATAATTTTCAAATAACGTACAATCACGCTACATAGAGTTACATAGGTTTTTCCTATTCTAAGGCCGCTTCCAGAAGACCCAACGAGCGGTTGCCGTCCATTTGAGACAGGGCACTCACTGCGCAGGCCTCTGGCGGTGTGTAGGAAACACATGAGGGCAAGACAATACGATACAACACAGGCCCATCATTTCTCAAGCTGCCAGTCAGAGTCACTGGAGGTGGTGTGGCGTTAAACAAAACAGTGCATCCATGCAACGCACACAGAGTTGCTTATGTCAATGGGATATTTATCACCTCTGATCAAGAAGGAATTAGTGTGAAAACTCCGGTCGTAGATCATTCCGGGTTAGATTAGATGTCACAGAGGAAGAGGAGGGTGGGGTTGGGGAAATCAATGGTCCTATGGCCGCTGCCAAGTGTGACCAGTGAAGAGAGCATTTCAAGTTTGGCCCGGGGTGAAACGGTGGTACCATCGAGGCGTATTCATCTGGTCAACACACCAAATGTTGGTGACCGTGCAGCAAATTGGCTGATGGCCGCAGACTACAGTGGCGACAGTGTTTTGGTGTGGAGGGGAAATTTGTTAAAGCACAGATTGTTGTGTTTTCAGGGCTGCGCTTCTGTGTTTTGCTTTGGGTAACGTGTAGCAGCCAGCCTAGTTGGCTGCTACAAGTTCCTCTGTGTTGTTTTTAGCTCGATACAGCCAGTCTGGAATAAAATAAAAGCGTGATTTAAGACAACTTGAATTTGAAAGTAGTAATTTATTTGCTTTACCTAGCAAACTTGTTTTTGGGTAATTACACAATAGACTTCATTAAAACCAGACACCTCTTAAAAAGCAAACAAGTGTTTGTGTCTGAGCACACAGTAGGTACTCACATTATTTCACCTTTTAGAAACAAATGCCCTTTCAGGCTGTCTGTAAGACTGTTGACAACAGCTCAATTGCGGTTTCCACGACAACTGCATGCAAATGATCACGTGTTTGCACTACGCTGACGACGTGACTCCACATGTTCCCTGACCACCTCAATCCAATCATTAAAAAACGGAACGCCAGTGCGAATGATTGCATCGTAATGAGTCGTTAATGTGTCTCCAGCGCGTTCACACGTGTATTTTTACCCAGCCGGCTGTCATCATCAGATCACCTGAGAGACGCGTTTTAAAGGCCAGGTGTGAACAAGGTCTTTGACATCATCAGCAGCACCCGCGGCTGGCTCAACCCCAGGGGCCTCGCAGCGAGCCGCCGCGCTCGCCTCCCCAGCTCAAGAACATGATCTTTGCGTTGTTCTTTTCCTACCAGCCCAGTCATTTGTATATGCACTAGGTTGGTGGTTATCCGTCTTACCAGATTTGTGTATGCACATTTGACAGGCGCCTGGAGTAGGCGGCGGCGGTGGGCACATTAATACAACATATATCCCATGTTCACCACTACATTATGAATGGGGTAATGTGTCGTTTTGCATGGATATAGTTGCCTTTAAAGCACAGCCAAAGTGTTATGTGCGGTTATCTGGAGAGAAGGGGAGCTGGTTCACAACATACTGCTCAAAAGGAGGGTACAGTTGCTCCGTGAAAATGTAGACCCCAACGGCTTAAATAAATCGGAACATAAAAGTGACTTTTATTATACTTACGCTAATGTAGGATCCACCCAATTCACCTTTAAAAACATCCTCATCTTCCAGGGAATCAATCAGAGTTCTGTTGGGTCAGCCGGCCGGCCCAGCCCGGCCTGTCCGTCAGGCCGGTCCAGGGTTATCCAGCAGTCGACCGATAACAAATGAGAATCAGATGCAGCCAATAGGATGCTCCTAATTACTTAATGAACAGGGACATAAGAAGGTGATTTGTTGCCATGGTGCTCTTGTTAGGTTAAGTGGAGAAAATCGACAGGATGGTCAAATGTTGTGCCTTATATCGCCGTCCATGCCAACCACAAAACAACCAAGAAGACTCTTTAGGCTCAGGGAGTCCAAAACGTGCATATCATTAAGATTTACTTGACCCGATTGTAAAGTTGTAAAATGCAGCTGTATTTGCTGTGTCTGCCTATGGTTTAATTGTGAATCTTTACCGCAGCTCGTAACGATACAGACAGAAGGAGGCAGAGGTCATCGCATTAGGTGCCCCATGCTGTAAGACATGCAGGAGCGTGTCCTGTAGCGCAGGCCTCTATCCTCCTCCTGCACGCATCCCCATCCCTCATCCCTGGACTATTGACCGTGTTGCACATTATAAATCAACACGCAGTCCCACTACCTCGCAACTAGCCTAATGAAAGCTCATCTGTAAAAAGGCTAAATGGTCCTGACAAAAGCCCTAATGAGTAAATCAATATTGCAGAGATTGTTGCTCTGCGTATACGAATACATCCCTATGTAGGGCTCAGGGTCGGCCACGGCTGCCCCATTTTTTACTGAGCGCAGTTATGCATGTCAGCACTGTTGTCATACAGGTTCACCCACCCCTTGGAGCAGGGGATGAATGGATGAATGGTCTGCTGTTCCTTTTAATCTGGGGTTTTCTACCACCTCAGTATCTCTGAGGGTATTCCTCTGCCACCTCTGTGTTTTGGCCAGAGGTTTGGAGATAATATGGGAGTTATTTGTTGGTTGTGATAATATGGGAGTTATTTGTTGGTTGTAAATGTAATGTGCAAAATGTAGGCAAGTTCTTAGTTGTCCGAGTTTCTCACCAATATTTTCTGCCATCCTTCCTTTCTTTACCTCTCTGTTAACACTTGGTTTCCCCAGTGTGTGATGACCATTAACACATGCTTGAAATGAACCCACGAGTATTGAAACACACCAGTGTTGTGACAATCAAATGTCAAACATGTTCATAACTAATCATCAATCATACTCCATAAAATAAACCAAATACTGCCGTGTCAAAGTGTCAAATGTCAATGCATAATGCACATAATGCACCTAATATAATGCACCACATAATGCATAATGCACCCCTTCAGTCCGTCCTAAATACATCTTTATCCCAGTTTGTACTTTACTTGGAGACACCACTGCTCTATTCTACTCCTAGTCTCTGTGACTCTGAGACACTTTGTCCCCTCAGCAGTCCAGGGGCAGATGGTGACTCACACCACAGAGACCATCGATCACCAGCCTTAACTGAGGGAGGGGGTCCTGCTACTGAGCGGCCAGGGGGGGCAGCTCCCCAGTCCTCTGTTAATTGAGGGGGAGCAGGTAGATTAGCCTCTGGTGCCCCCCACACCGGGCCCCCAATGGTGGGCACGCATGCCTGCAGACGATCCCCTATGCCTGACATAATCAGCTTACGCTGTGTCTTTATGACGCATCCACGGTGATTAATGGACCGCATTATGCATTGACTGGGTGATTAATGAGCAGTAATTGTAATTGTTGTCAGTTGTTATAAGGGAGGGTATTTCCTGTAGTCCTTAAGTTCTAAGCGATGCCTGCTTAAGAAGAATAAAGTCTGATGCATTGTGAATATCGACCAAGAACGGCAGTTTTTTTAGGGGCAGAATAGTCCACAGTGTTTGGTTCTGGGTTTGATTCCCAATGTCCACAGTCTGTAGCATGCAGGCATCATTCAGCAATATGCCTAACCCCCCACTCCCTCATTAATGGCATGTGTCTAATAATAATAACACGTGAACTGCTTTGGATAGAAGTGTTAGCTAAACGACTAAACAGTAGTAGTTTCCCCTCCTATAACTGTACTTGTAAAGGCTCTCGTCAGACCGGGAGGTTATGGGGAATGGGGAACAAAAGAGGAAAACCCTCTCATTGGACAAGCTTTGGTTTTTGATGTACGAGGGGAGAATGCTCTCCTGTTTCCTCCTGGTCCCTTTGCAAGTTACCCCATGTCTTGTTTCCCAGAACAAAGAACAAGCTGTGGTACTTTGAGTTCGGCACCTCCGAGACCTTCTCTGCCACGTGTAAGAAGCTGCACGACTTTCTGGAGGTGGAGGTAAATCGAAACACATGCTTTTTGTGTTTTTCTCTCACAGACATTTGCACTGTAAACCCTCATTGGGGATTTAGTAGATAAAGAAGATATACACTTACTCGTTTTGGGTTTTGTTCACCGGTTTTACAATTGTTATTTTTGTTAACATGTGTGAGGCTCCACTATAATTGGTCATAGTTTCCGTCTTTTTTTACAGTTACATTATCCAGTAAAACCAATTGTGGAAAAAAAAAAAAAAGGTTTGGTTTGTTCAACAGAACGTCAAGTTATTTACAGATATCACCTATTTTATCCAATTCCACGGTGGCGCTGGAGGCGTGTTGACGAGATAAGACGCGGTTCAGTCTCTCTCCGTGTCTCTCCACACCCTCGCCACACTCACACTGAACCTCAGCTTAACACACAGGCAATTAGCCCTGCGCGACCCCGCTGCGTGCGATATTGAGTGATAATGAAGATGGCGTCAATTCGATCCACCGTCACCCCGCAACCACCTCCACCACTCCTCAAAGCTGTCCACACAGTGCAGAGGTCTTTATTAATTAATGCCGGATGGGTACTTACTACTGGAAGGCGAGCAGCCATTGACATTAAATAGTGATCTAAATACAGATTGGACACAATTGTGAAAGGAACTCGATTGATTCAGGGATATTTGCAAAACGGGAGCATCCTGGTCCCAGCCGTTAGAGAAGGCTTGAAGGGGAAAGCGCTGGTTTTAACCATGACAGGCCTTTGAAAGTCAGACTTTGTTGAAGGAAAATTAAGAAAATGGAAAGGAGTTTTTAGGATTCATTTTTTATCCTTGGAAAGTTCAATACAACTATGTATTTGCTTATTAGAAAAAGTTCTCAGAGGCCCAAAATGTTTCAGTATTTGCATTATTTGAGAACCCTTGAACTCGGATAAAGAAGTGACAGTTGACTGGCTAGTTATTTAATCCTATGAAACCTTTAGAGTACTCAATTAAATAGTTAAAATTGCGTATTAACAATTTAAGTATTAAGGTCTCATTACCTAATTAACGTTTCTTTAGTCAAGCAAACATGGATACGTTTTTGAATAAATTTGTATTATGTGACCTTTTGCTTTGTCCTCTGCTTCATCTTTCCACTCCTACTTATCCTCTCTTTCCGTCCTTCTATCTTCTATCTATCTTCTACTTTCCATCCTTCTATCTTCTATCTATCTTCTACTTCTCTGTCGTCTATCTTTCTATGAAAGTGTGACGGCATCAGCCTGGACCTCAGCACCATCTCCCTGGAGGGCATCGCCATTCTCAACATTCCCAGCATGCACGGCGGCTCCAACCTCTGGGGTGAGAGCAAAAAGAGGAGGGGCAACCGAAGGGGGGCCAAGAAGGCCCAAGACAAGAGGACGACGGTGCTGGACCCCAAGGAGCTCATGTTTGCGGTCCAAGGTACCAGTTGTCATTTTTGTTACTGTAACTGGGCAGGATAGTATAGTGGTATAGTAGTATAGCGGTATAGAGGCTAAAACCTCTTCCTGATCTTTGTTCACATGTATCTGCATTCACTGGTAGTCTGGTAAATAAAAACATAGTTGTCAATAGTAATTGGACGGGATATGTTTTCACAAAATAGAAAGAAAGTTTGGCCTTCACGTGGAGATAATTCCGGTGAACCAAATAAGTCAAGAGCCCTAAGACACACGGGATGACTTGGGAATGACGGCAATTTTAGGAAAAAAGCCTTGGATTTAAGCTGGGTGTATATGGGCAATTTTCAGAATCCAGCCAGAGAAAGCTTAATTTTAAAGTATCAAACCAAAACAATAGCATCCCTCCCATCAGACCTTACTCAAAGGCTAGAGAACTAGCTCACTATCTTTATCCCAATGTCTGCCTAGCCTTGTGTAAGAATTCGGTCATGTGAAAAGAGTTCATGGGCAGAGTGTGCACAGGACCTGGTAGAGCAGGTAGGCAGACAGACAGTTAGGCCATCCAATCATTTCATTCGTGCCAAATAAAACAAACAGGCCAGGGTGTCCAGAGGACTTAAACAAATACGTTCCAAAAGAAAAAAGCTTCTAAAATAACAAACCTTCCTCTTGCTCTAATCCATCAATCCTTCTTTCCTACATTCACTGCATGTTGTTCCTAAACGGGCCCACAGACAGACAGACAGACAGACAGACAGAGAGACAGGCAGATGCACCGCGATGCAGGGCACACACTAAGTTTACTAGTGGCAGTTAGAGTTCCACAGCACGACCGCCTCCGAGTCCAACGGCCTTGCTCACATATCAGCCATCGCAGACAAAGTTAATTTGGGCCCAACCTTTGTTTTTTTCCACCTTGCACATGAATATTTCACCGGTGACAAGGTGAATCAGGGGCGGGGGGATTTGGTTTGGCTGAGAAAGGGGTGCAGCCTTGTCACTGGGTGCAGGCGTCCCCCGCGTGGTAATGGACTGTGCCGGCGCCGGGCAGGCCGTTCTGTTAACAGGATCAGACTGCTGGGGGGGGTGGGGGGGGGGCACGCCGGGGGACCTCTGCCGTCACGTTGCCCTGAAGACGTTGACATCAAAAGTAACACACGAATGGATGGATGAATTAATGAATGGGTGGGTGGATGATGGAGGGATGGATTCCTTCCTAAATGGTTGGACGGAAGGATGGATGGATAAATGGATGGATGGATGGATGAATAAAGCGATGCAATCGCCCTAAATCCCTGAAATGCTACCGTACGCTCTATTGACGGCCTGCAAGTTACACACAAAACATGGAGAGCACATGTATGTGTTTACCATGTGTCATTAAAAAACCCTGACACCTTTAGCGGTTCAAGTGATAACAATCAAATGTGTTGTGCGTTTTATTTCACGTGAGAATCTCCCCCAACATTTCAAACAAGGGTTCAGACGAGTGAATGTCGAGTCCATGAAATACACTTTAAATGCACACAATGCATTTGGCCTAGTAAGTGATTGTTTGTGTTGATAGTTGAGTGTTGTTAACACTCTTGTTCCATTCATTTTAATATGTACACCTTGATTGCCTTTTGGTGTATGCCTGTGTGTGTGTGTGTGTGTGTGTGTGTGTGTGTGTGTGTGTGTGTGTGTGTGTGTGTGTGTGTCTTTGTAGGTGTACTCAAGGTGAGACTCCCGACTTGTCAGATGATGTGTGAGGATGTGTACTTGCCAAGCGCGTATGCACAACCATGCATGTGTGTCTGTGTCTGCACCTATGTATGCACCTATATATGTAGGTGTGTGTGTGTGCATGCCAATATGCGTCCATGTGTGCATGTTTGTACATGCGTCCGTGTGGGTGTGTACATGTGTACGTGTACATTCTCCTTTGTCTCTGTGTGTCTTGTCTGCACCTATGTATGTAGATGTATACGTATGTATGTGTGTGTGTGTGTGTGTGTGTGTGTGTGTGTGTGTGTGTGTGTGTGTGTGTGTCAGCGTGTACATCTGTGTGTATGTGCACCCATGTTTGTATATGTGTGTGTGTGTGTGTGTGTGTGTTTGTGTGTGCATGCATCTGTGTGTGTGAGTGTGTTTGCGTGAATTAGTGCGTGCATTTGTGCGTGCATTTGTGCATGTGGGCGTGTGTGTGCATGTCTGTGTGTGTGTGTGTGTGTGTGTGTGTGTGTGTGTGTGTGTGTGTGTGTGTGTGTGTGTGTGTGTGTGTGTGTGTGTGTGCGTGCGTGCGTATGCGTGCAGTGCAGTGCAGCTTGGGGATAGACACCCTGACCTTTCAGGAGCTGTTAAACCGTCCCGCTGGTGACACCAGGAGACAAGCCCCTCAGCTGCAGGGTGAATTATTTAGAACGGGACTGAGGCTCAGAGGGGGAGGAGGGGGACATGGCCCATTAGGTTTACATTGAAGGATCAGGTCTTAAGCTCTACCTGACCGTGCCCTCCAGGCCCCCTCAGCTACTCTGGGCTCCTCTCTCCATCACTCTGGACCACTCTCGCCTCTCGCTTTTGTTTTCATTTATTTCAGTTTGTTTTTTGTTCTTGGTCCCTCTCTCTCTCTCTCTGGCTCCCCGTCTTTCTCTCTGTCTCCCTCTCCCCCTTCCCCCTCTGTCTCTCTTTCTCTTTTTCTGTCTCCCAATCTCACTCTATCTTTCTCGCTCTTTCTCTCTCTCGCACTCTCTTTTTCTGTCTCCCAATCGCTCTCTCTCTCTCTCTCTCTTCTCTCTTCTCTATTTCTCTCTTTTGCTCACTCGCCATGTATTTAAAATCTCTCCTTTTTCTCTTCCTATCTCTGACTCTGTCTTTCTGTCTCTCAATTTCTCTACCCAAAGCCCTCCACCCCTCGCTCATTCTTTTAGTTGTGTTTGTCTCTCTCCCGCTTTCTCTCTCTCTCTTTCTCTCTGTCAGTTTCAATTCAATTGAAAGGGCTTTATTGGCATGGCAAACATCTCTCTCTCTCTCTCTCTCTCGCTCTCTCGCTCTCTCTCTCTCTCTCTCTCTCTCTCTCTCTCTTTCTCTCTATCTCTCTCTCTCTTTCTCTCTATCTCTCTCTCACGTCAGTTTGTTCAGGAGTGTCCCCTGTCACTATCACTGTCTAACCAGACACATCAGTGCTGTGAATGACATCCTTTCCTTTGGTGCATTGTCCTTAAAGAGGCACAGGGACAGCACCTCACACAGCACTGAACACAACAACTACCTTATATGGAAGGATGAGACGTCATATGGCAGAAATCACACCCATCAGTATGGTAATAACAAGAAGTTCTGTCCCATAAGTTTACTTAATTTTTGTTATGTTTTGATACTCAATTATATGTCTGGGTGTGTGTTGTTAGAGTGTAATAATACTGTGGTACACTTTTGCACTTCTATGTGATGTAACAGTTGTTTACCAGTCTGGTAAAAGCATATTATTGTTATTTCGGTCCTGATATTCTGTAGTAATATCAGGACTATTATGGAGACCCTCACTATTATTTTTGATGGTGTTATTATTTTTCAGAGCACCTTATATGAATCCCAGTTTGAACTGTTGAAGGTAAACTGATTGTCTTTCTCTATACTAAGCATCTTAAGTAGAATCCACCTTTCCATTATTATTTTTTGATGAACAATAGATGAATGCATCATTTCCTTTTCTGACGCCAGCAATGGGCTTAAACGTCAGACGCAAAATTGTATTCGCTACGTCAAAAGCTGGCAGTTCATACAATTCCTCACGACATATTGGTACAGTGATACCTAGTGATACCTAACTATACAACCTGTGAGGTACAGTTACCAGACCATACCCTAAAATCTGGGACCCCAAAGATAGGGCTTCCCCCATGCAGACCAACGGTGTTAGAAAGCCTCACTTCATCTTCAGCCCTTTTAGGCCCCGTCCACACGGGCGAAAACGATCCGTTTTCCTTTGAGAAGCTATGAAGTAAACCAGAAATGCATATTCTACAGAGGGACACAGGGTTGTAGTTATATGGGGGGTCTATATAACAACAGTTGTTTCATTGTATATGATATGGGGTTGCCACATGATCCCTGCGGTGGATGCATCAAGATGCACCCCCCGCCTACACCTTGCTAGCTTCTGCTGCGCGTCTGCTGCGCGTCTGCTGCGCATCTGACGGCTCATTGTAGCAGCTATCATTGATCCTTGCGGCTCGACGCAAGGAAACGTGAACGCAAGGAAACGTGAATGCAACTCAACACTTGCATGCCCAGTCCAGCAGGGGGGTTACACACACCGACACACACCGACACACACCGACACACACCGACACACACACACACACACACACACACACACACACACACACACACACACACACACCTAGATCGCCAGGGAGACGCTGTCCATCATCCCTGTCACCGCTCTCTGTGTTAGCGTGAGAAGGCATTCAGGGAGCGCAGCATTAAAGCCGAGGGGTCGAGAGGTCAAGGGGTCAATGTTGGGGTCAATTTTGCTGTATACACACACACACAACACACACACATGCAAAAAAATCTGACACTGAACTTTTGCTAACGTGTGTTTTTTTTTTATTGTTGTTTCATTTAACCTCGTGGAGGGAAGAGATGTGTCAGACACATGTCCATCTCACATGGAAACATTGCAATGGCAACATCCACACCTGACAACCCCACAGTGTGACACAGGGTCGCCACACAGGTCATTCAGGCTAGAAAAGACACACACAGATACACATGCACACTCCCATACATACATTATATAGTCACACACATGCAGACACACGCATTCATGCACCACACACACGCCTACATGTCCTCACGCACATACTCACACGTCCACAATACACAAATACATACATGCAGGCACACACATATACACTAAAAGCATATGTGTGCCTCAACAACACTGGCTACAATGGCGTAATTGACAGCGATAAGTGCATAACCATGATCGGCCACTCCACCTAAAAATGTGTGTGTGTGCTTGTGTGTGTGCGCGCGCATGTGTGTGTATGTGTGTGTGCGCGTGTGTGTATGTGTGTGTGTGCTGCCAGCCGACAAGCAGCAGCTCCTTAGTTGGAGGAGGCTGAGTCTTCAGAGTGAGGGGGGCTAGGGGGGCGGGGGGTCCGCAGAAACAGATGGGCTCCGCAAGACGCAAGGCTTCCAGCCGGGACAAAATCAATGCTCATAACTAAAAAAAAACTGAAAACAGAAGCCATATTAATAATTATAGTAACAGAAGATTGCTTTTGCGTTGCCGGTGCAATCTAATTAATAGCTGTTGTGTCTGTGGCGCGTCGTTCGTGTGGCTTTCCTCCCCATTTTAAGCGGAGGAATATTCCGGTGTTCGGGAGCGGAAGGCCAACCGCGGAGAACCGCCGTTCCTCCTCTTAGTTCGCTCTTATCCTCTAGTTAGTCCTGTTTTTCTGGCTCTACCTCTCTCTAAATTGTTTCCTCTTCTCCCCGTTGCTCCTCTTTCTTTTGCTCACACCCAGCCTCGTCCTTTCTTCCCTCTCCCCTTTCTTCTACCTGCTCCCACTTTTATTTCAAAATCAAATTGGCACTCGTGATGCTTCAGACTCAGAGCATAGGAAATGAGCATTTTGAGAATTTAATGAATGAACATATGTTGTTTTTCTTCTCCCCTAATAAGTGAATACCTTGATTTATTTATTATTATTAAGTTTGCCATGCCTATGTACTTTTGCCAAAGTTAAACATTGGTTTACCCAGTTGAGTTTGTTATCGCCTTGTTTAACTGTGGCTACTGTTAAGAGAGGGATTTAATATCATAATATGTCTGGCCATTGTCCACTTGGCACCTGTTGCCCTTCTAACCATCCCTGAGTGATCTGTGTTCCTTCTCTTTCTTTCATTGGATGGTCATACATATTGGGCCTCTGAAGCCCTTTGAAACACAGCTGAGATGCCGGTTTATATTGACTTGATATCTCCATGTTCTCGTGTTTCCTTCCAGACATTTCGGACCAGCTCCTGGAGGTGGTGGGCCTGGAGGGAGCCATGGAGATGGGTCAGATCTACACCGGTCTGAAGAGTGCTGGGAGACGTCTGGCCCAGTGCTCCTCTGTCACTATTAGGTCTGCCTCACCTCTCACCCCTGACCCCTGACCCCTGTCTGACCAGACACATCTGATGCCTGAAGCAAAAAGAAACGATAAGATTTACGATAAAATATTATGTCACTTTGCAACTGTACAATCCAACTAATTCCTTCTTTGTAATCCCATCCACAAAATTGGCACACCATCCAGGTTCACATCATATTACAGTTTACATCTAAATTATCTTTAAATAGAATAGAAGAGTCATTAGTTCTTGCTACATTCCAACATTAAAGATCCACTATATAACCTTAGTTTGTGTATTGTTTGCAATCCACAGGACCACAAAGTCTCTCCCAATGCAGATCGATGGAGAGCCTTGGATGCAAGCCGCCTGCACGGTAAGGCATCGAACACACAACATTTATTCTGCCAAACCATAGACGACAGCGAAACTGCAGATATTCAGGAAGTCGTGACATACGACTTACATGAAAAGGAGCAAAGTCGTAGTAGAGTCTGTGCTAGACAGCAAATATATCAAACACAAACAAGCAGATTCAAATAGTTATGGATTGTTTTTGAGGCCTGTTTACTTTCTCTATTTGAAAATCTTCTATTGACTAATCCAAATCCAAATGATATTCTAAAATGCTGGATCCTAAACAGTAAAGGAACCACATCTCACCACACCTCTCTGGCTCTGTCTCCATGTCCTCGCTCCATCTCTGGAGTTAACACCGCATTGCATCGTGGTTCTGCTCAGTAATCCAGCTGAGACACTCAACGCCCGCGCTCACATCTTCCTACCTTGTCTGTGTTTGAGCATCTGCTTCCACAAGTGGCTGTTTGTTCGAATGTGTTCATATTTTATCCCAAGAAACTCCTCGATTGGTGTTGATTTAATTACAATGCCAGCCCTGTGACGGCCCGGTGGATGGAGTGCGGCCCTGATTTGCATAGCGATCGCTCACGCAACGTGAGAGAATGGGATGCATGACAAAATGAGTAGTCTGCCGAGTGCTCTTGAACTCCCATGCGCTGGCAGGAACATGACGACCAACTTTGGGATCTGGCAATACATAATTGTGTTTGTTAAGATGATTTCCATGGCGAGTTATTCACGTGTGTTGCCGCAGAATTTGAATCAGCCAATCCAACAAAGGCCCTTAGAAAAACAACAGAGGCGAATGCACGGGGGGTGTAATCTAACTAATTATTAACAACAACAACGATGCACTTTACATTCCCTTGCATGCATAACACATTTGACACCATTAAGGCCATCTGTTGTTGGAGGGTTTCGACAGTTAACTAGGTCTGAAAGAGCTTCCAGAACCAGGCAGCATCCAGGAGAAATGGCATTGTGTTGAGTTACGATGTTTCTCTATCGTAAGTCATTCTGGTACATTGCTCCAGAACACATTACCACTAAACATGATGTTCTCTCTTTTATATTGTTCTTTCCCAAATAAAATGAACTTTTCTTGCATGTAAAACCCTGTTTTTGCTGCGATTTTTATTGTGCTTGGAGACACTGAGAGAGAATGCAGAGAATAATCTTTCTTTCTTTCATTTTTTCTCTCTTTTTGTTGAGTCTGTACAACAGATGTATACTTATTTCTAATACATCATCCAGTCCACACAAGATGATAATTGGTGCTGATTCGAGGATCAAGTGCGTTGCACCAGCAAATGCCTTTTGAAGGCAGAGTCTCTCGACTGCAAATGAAAGCATTTTTTTCTGGCTACCACTTAACCCCTTCATGCTCTGCATAATTAAGCAAGGGTGCATAATAGCACAGCCTTAATGGTGGATGTCTTCTATTCAATTTATCTCAAATGCTAACCTCAAACAGAAAGACTGGGATGGCAAACATATCTTCTTTAGAACCCTGTGACTTACTGCTCCACACTCAGTGTTTCCCACACATAGGCCAATGTGTGGGACAACAGGCATCTGCTGTTGTAGCAAAGATTTTCCTTAAACCAAAATACAACAGCAAATATGTCTTCTCTCAAACTATATCAAGACTAGTCCCATGGTGGACATTGTTGTACCATCACCCAACAGTAACTATAGGAAACACTCTCTCTCTCTCTTACCAGAACAAGGCGCCCATGTACCCTTCAGCTATATTAACATCTTGTTGAACACAGCTAACTACTGCATCTCTCTCTCTCTCTCTCTCTCTCTCTCTCTCTCTCTCTCTCTCTCTCTCTCTCTCTCTCTCTCTCTCTCGCCCTCCAGATTCAAATCGACCACAAGAACAAGGCGCCCATGTTGATGGGCACGCCGCAGGGCACCGGCTTTTTCTCCTCCATCATCAGGCGAACGCGCAGCGAGAGCAAGGACTGATGGGAGATTGTCAACGCTCTGAAACACCGGTCCAAATGTTAGCTAGCCCCAGCTAGCTCTGAAGTAGCAGCGCTCAGCAAGGCTGTGTCATCCACAGTCAATCCACCACAACTCGGATACAATGCCACGGAAGGAGGGGGACTGTATGGGTATTTATTGAGGGCGTACGCGAGGTACAGCCGGACACATGGCCTCTGTTGTGAGGCGGTCACCGGGTGGAGGCGAGGTGTACCAGGAGAGGCGGTGGCGTGTGAGTCGCCACATCACAACTTGGAGGAGATCTCTCATCTTTTTTTTTTCTTTTCGCTTTAACATGTGCAGTCTACCAATGCGCTTTGTGATGGGGTACAGTTTAACAATATATATATATATACATTTGGTATATATATATATATATATATATATATATATATCTTTATTTTCAATGTTTTTTGATGGATTTCGACTCTCGCTGAGTAGATTGAGTAGACATATCTCCAGTTGCTGCTTGTTCTGCGTGAAGGGCCTGGTATTTCGGTCAGAGACATGTTAATGGAGGCGGAGATATTATATTTTGTGAGACTTTTGGAAAGCATTAAGGGAAAGATTTGAGAGGATTATTGACTGTTTACTGAAAAGTTTAAAAAAAGCATGCCATCGTCTATTTTTTTGCACGAAAGATATATATGTTCGCTAGCAGTTGTGTGCACAGTTTCCGTTGCATGGCAGGGCAAGATCTGTTATTGAACCCTGTGGAAAATGTATAGATATTCGTCAAAAAGGTTTTTACCAGATTTTTTTGCAATGCCTTTGCCAGAAGGTAAAACCATATCACATCAAATATTCAGTTGATGGACATTTTTTTATATTGGGTCCTTTGTTTTAATAAACAGGCACTCAGGTATATTTTTATTTCAAGTGGATCAAAGTTAAAATGACGCAAAAAATGTACAATTATTTTACTGAACGGCATCCTTAAAGCTGCACTAAGTCCCTTTTTTTGACTGAAGCCATCACTTTTTCCTCAAAAATATTTCATTAGAAAACACAGTTTTCTAACCAAAAGGGTACAGGTGCTTGACATAATTTCCCCTCCACTCCTAACCTAAAGGCCTTCTATGACAGCTCAGCATTTAAATTTACCCACCATGGAAAATCTCTGCATACCAAAATTATTCACAAAGAGAAATATATTACTGGGATGGGTTTCATTCAATAAAGCTACAGTAGGCAATTTATTCGAGAAGCATATTTGTTGAAATTCTCTATACATCCTAGCAATTATCAATAAATCAAATACTAAAAACATTGGTAATTTTAGCCATGGTAGAGCTGTAATAAGCCAGTTTAACCATTGCATTCGGCCTGAATGAAATGATTGGATGGCGTACATGTCTGTCTACCTACTTACTTGCTACCTGAGTGAACTCTGCCCTTGCAGTCATTGTGCAAGGGCCTTGCTTCTCCAAATTGCCTACCCTAGCTTTAAACACTCAATAATAATGCATCATGTGTTCACTAATTATGGACACTACATTCAAATCCTTTTAAACAAAAGTGATGGCTGCATTGAAAAAGGGACATGGTTCAGGTCAAAAGTGTAGCCTTTTGCGACCCCCCCTTCCCCCTCTCTTGGTCATTGATTTGTCCCAATGTCTACCATTGAGTGCTTACAGTCTGTCGGGTATACAAGCATACATTAGCCCTTTAAAGACAGAGTACAAGATAGTTATTGACATATGAGTTTACAGGGAGTGAATCCTAAAAACAAATCAATATTATCCAAGTGAGAAATTCCAGATTGAAGAAGTTGCGTGTGTACAACCATGAAATGACGTCTACTACCCCAACTACTGATCAATCCAATGAGTTAATGAAAGTCTTGTCTAAAAACAATTGCATCTAGACACAAATGTTGCAATGTTGTGTGCAATGTTAACATTACTCCATGTTTCAGCGCAAAAGGTAAACTATTGCACACCACCAGGTTCCCCTTCACCTCACATGAGGATCTTCTATCACCAGTGATCAATTCAAATGTCGTCTGAAGTCGAGTATTTTCAATGTATGTTGAGACTTTTCCGCATGGAGCACAACACACGTCCACAAGGCACAACACATTGGGCCTTTTTTGTAAAACTGAAATGCATCCCTGCATGCATTTTAAGAACAACGTTTGGGTTGATTGTTTTTCACTGTTTCAAGTACCATGTGCCTGTCGAGGCTGACGTCTTTCCAGCCTCAGTCCCTCAGCTTGTGAGCTCGAGTGTTTCTTACCGTGAAGCTGTATTTTTGTACACAACGTTGTTTTTAAGCCTGTTGCTACTCTCGTCTGAAGAAACAATGATGATGATATAATGATGTGCTGTTCTGGGGGGCCAAGTCCTAATTATTCTGCCTACGTTAGAAGTGTTTTAAAAAGTAAATAAATATACGTTGGTTTGACCCGGTTATGTTCTGTCATTGTGTCCTGACTTCTCTCAGGTATGATCAATAGATTGAATTCCATTTCAACAAAATTCCAAGTCAACAAAATTTAAATGCAATTGAATTCCAATTCAATAGAATTCCAATTCCAATTCATTATAATTCAACAAAATTATAATTTAACTGAATTTAATTAAGCTAAATCCCAATTATAATGATTTATAATTCAACTACCTAACTAACTAATCATATAGCTAGTTTGAGTGTTCCATGCGGCACAGACAGGCAGCTGTACTGACTGATGTCCTTCCTCTCTGATCGGTATTACTGCTCTCTCTGTGTGTAGCCCCTGACCGCGTTGGAGTGGTCAACACTGGGCTGACTGCAGCCGGTGTCCAGTGTCAGATGGTTTGACACCTGCACTCCGCTTAGGTTCCCCTGCACTCCTCAAAGTGGGAGGAGGGGTAGGGGTGGGGGGAGAAGGAGCGTGGTGAGGACGAGGAGAGGGGTGGTTAGTGGGTGAGGAGGAGTGGGGGAGAGGCGAGGGTAGTGGAGGAGGTGAGGAATGGGGACTGGGTAGTTTGCGAGGAGGGGGTGGTGATGTATACTGGGTGAGGAGGGGGGGGGGGTGTGAGAGTGGTGGAGGAGGTGAGATGGGGGGGTGGTGAGAGGAGGGGGTGGGGATGGATAGTGAATGAGGTGTGGGCTGGAGGGTTGGGTGGTGGGAGAGGAGCGGGGGAGGTGGATAGTGGAGGGGGGAGGATAAGAGGAGGGGAGGGAGGGGGTCAATCCTATAAGGACATGATACCTCACTTCACCGGCCGACCCTGCCCGGGGTCCAAGATGGCAGTGGGAATGACCACTGAATGGACACGCAGGAGGACAGTATGCTCCCTCTACACCAGGGCCACCACACAAGAAGATAGCATGGGCCGGCCATTTTGGTTCTGAACAAGCTGGGTGGGGGAACTGAATGGGGAATTCCGTATTCAGTTCCCCCACCCAGTGAGTGTGGAACCAACATAGTGTGGAACCAAGATGGCCGCAAAGGTGACAAAGGCCGATTGTTTGTGGGTCACTCTGATAGGGTATAGCAATGCAAAAAAAAGGAAACTAAAGTGTAACAATTGCTACCAATCAACAAAATACTCAACAATGTAACTGAAACATAAAGACTTCCTCCTTAATTTCCAATGTCTTTGAAACGTGACAGTCAGACAGACAGACAGACAGACAGACATGCCTATGGCTCTGAGATTGATCACACCTGCTCATTTGTGTTTTCCTCAGTTTTTCCAGACAGATAACGTTAAAAACAAAAGAATGCAGGTGTGTGTGTGTGTGTGTGTGTGTGTGTGTGTGTGTGTGTGTGTGTGTGTGTGTGTGTGTTTGAGAAAGCTTTTCCCACGTTGCCTGGTGACCTGTGCTGTACTTACAGGTCAGTCTCTACCAAAAGTGATGTACTTGTGACGATGTACCTTCCTACAGGCCAGGGGGAGCTTGGCTCTTCAGCCAGTGCCTCTGAAAGCCCTTCCAAAGCACCATGTTACCATGGCCACAAACTAGACTGCAAGTGCTAATTGTGAGAAACAGGTGTGTTTTTGGTTATTATATGTTGCCCTACATTTATATGTTGTGTGTGTGTGTGTGTGTGTGTGTGTGTGTGTGTGTGTGTGTGTGTGTGTGTGTGTGTGTGTGTGTGTGTGTGTGTGTGTGTGTGTTTGAGTGCATGCATGTGCAAGTGTGTGTGTGTGTGTGTGTGTGTGTGTGTGTGTGTGTGTGTGTGTGTGTGTGTGTGTGTGTGTGTGTTCGTGTGTGTGTGTGTGTGTGTGTGTGTGTGTGTGTGTGTGTGTGTGTGTGTGTATGTGTGTGTGTGTGTGTGTGTGTGTGTGTGTGTGTTAGAGAGAGAAGAGAGAGAGAATTTTAGGGATGTATTACAGGTGAAGTGTGCAGTTGTTGTTGTTGTTGTTGTTGTTATTGTTTTAATCAATGTTGATTGCTTTTGTATCAGAGAAACAAGTGCCAAAGTAATCCAACTTGATGAGTTTCTATGTTTGTGTATTAAATTGCAGAATCGTAATTGATTTTCGCATAGGCCTATACTGCTCATTGCTTACGACCCGTGAATGATTGACGGCTGGAAATCCGATCCAGCAAGAGAAATTGACAACCAATGGGAAGCGGAGCGCGTCCGTTTCCATGGGAGGCCCCAGGAGGCGATGCCAAGCGGCGCGAAAGCAACACCGACCAAAGTGAGCGTCGCGAGCTCCGGGCATCAACCGGGACTCTGTAGAACAAATCAGAGGCAGCGCCTATCGCTCGCCGTCTGTCTGTGCAATAAGCTCCAACCCCGTGTAAGCGAAAACATGCGATGGAAGTGATATAGGTAAGTAGACCAGCACAACTCATCTGTTTGTAATGAATATTATTAACGCGAGTATTTATTTTTACTCTAGATTATAGTGCGTGCTTTTTTTAAATGAACAGGAAAAAGTTGATTTGTTCGTCGGGAATGAGCATTGCAAATCGTTTTCTTGCCCATGTATAATTTAAACGCCTCGAGAAAACATAACGTGACATAACATAACATTTCGAAAGGTATAACTCGCGAAAACCGTCTTGTCTTTCCTTTCCTCTCCAGTCCAGATCAGAAGCCCGGGAGAGAGAGAGAGAGAGAGAGAGAGAGAGAGAGAGAGAGAGAGAGAGAGAGAGAGAGAGAGAGAAGTGAGAGAGTGAGAGACACACACACCTCAGCCTCACTTGGTGAAAAAAGGTGCATAAAACTACGGCAGAGCAGAATGGATGGATTCCACCACGACCAACGAGTGCCTTACTTTAATTCAAACGTGAGTGATTGCGTTGAAACATTGCAGTGAAATTACACCCGATGTCTGCTGAACAAAAGTCAATTAATGATGGCGTTTGCACGGTCCACGGCAGAACTCCCACCAGACGCCTCAGTCTGCACCCTGTTTAAAAGTGGTTAGAGAGCAGTTATTGAAGTCGTTTCACTGCTCATTCTGTGTGTCATCGAGTGTTAGTGGGTTTCATTCTACATCACGAATCATCGTGCTGGTCAGGGAGGAAATTGATTTGTGTCTCTGGCCAATCTCGTTGCAGAAAACACAAAGGAAGAAGAAGACATCATGCACTGAGTGTCCAGCAGCAAATGACAGAATGAGAATATTTGTGGAGTCAGACCTGGCCGTAGACAGTGAAGGTAAGCACAAAGAGAAGAAAGAAAAGAGAGAAAGAGAGAGAGCACAGGGAGAAAGCTAATTTCACGGCTCCTAAACATTTAGCAAAAATTCAATTGGTTTGTGGTCACTGCCACTGCTAAGTGCAAAATTTCAATTACAATGCAGTAGTCTATATAAGAAACCCCTCTCTCTCGCTCTCTCTCTCTCTCTCTCTCTCTCTCTCTCTCTCTCTCTATTTGCCAGTGGTTAGTGAGAGAGAAGAGAGAGAGGAACAAATTAACCTGTTATTAGACACACAAGCGTACACACACACACACACACACAAGCTCCTTGATACCCTACCTTCCTCCCTTTCCTCGCTTCCTCCCTTCCTCTCTTCCTCCCTTCCTCGCTCCCTCCCCTCCTCGCTCCCTTCCTGGAGGACTGACTCCTTGCTTTGTGTTGCGTCCACAGAGCTCTTCCAGGACCTGAGCGGGCTGCAGGAGACCTGGCTGGCAGAAGGTGGGTCAGACGGAGCGTACCCCCGACACTTGTAGAGTGAGCCGAAGAGGGCTCAGGGTAGGGGGGGTTGGGTGGGGGGTGGGGGCACGAAATAGGTACCAGAAAATAGAAAGAATCCTAAAGAGTTTGAAAGAACCCGAGAAAAAGCTAAGTCAAGCATATAGTCGCGGCGTGTAGGGTAGTGGGGCCCGACGAAAAGTGTGTGTGTGTGTGTGTGTGTGTGTGTGTCGGGACTGTGTACCTTGGCTTGTCATGTATACATTAGAGACTGGGATGAAGCTCTCGGAGGGAAAGGGAGGGGGGGGGGGGAGAAGGGGGACAAGGGGGGGTTTCACCCAGAGAGTGTCGTCCCAAATTACCAGGAGAAGACTCTGCTCCGACGTTCACTGTCTCCTCTGCTGCCGGCCAGCGCTAACGTGGAGCTCCTCCCGCACGCAGCCTCTGTCACCTCCACCTCCTCCTCCTTCTCCCCCACCCCGCTCCCTCTCTCACTCTCTCTCCCTCGCTCACACATAGACACACACACACTCTGTCACACTCGCTCACTCACTCGCTCACTGAATCACTCGATCGCGCACGCTCGCTCACCCACCTGCTCTCTAATTCTCCTGCTTGCGCTTGTTCTCTCTCTCTTTCCTCTCTCTCTCTCTCTCTCTCTCTCTCTCTCTCTCTCCCTCTCTCGCTCTCGCTCTCCCTCTTTGCCTTGTCTTAACACACCTCTTCAAATCTTCCGCAGCTGTAAAATCAGCCTGTTGTCTTTCCTGGGAAGAAAAAAAAAGAGGACGGATTTATTTTCTTTTTTCCACTCGCAGACTCTGCGAAGAAAATAAGAAGACCTTGTTTGTATGAACAGCATTCTTTTTTTTTTGTTGAAGTTTTTAATTTATTTTCCATTCTTACCTCTCTGATGGCAAGACTTGCTCTTTGTGCTGTAACTAAGACGTGATGCTTCAGGATTTAAGCGCAAGTGGCCTCTTTCAGCAGTGTCTCCAGCACAGAAGTTTTGGTCAGTGGTGAATATTAATCTTATACATTTCTTACTTTTCTCCCCACTTGATGTGTAAAATGTTGATGTCTACTCACTCTCATTTGCATGTCGCAACTTAGGTTGGGTAATTCTCTTTAGACATCTCTAGCTCAACTGTGTTAATTAATTAAACTTCATAATATGGAAAGTTAGTGACTGCAGCTCAGGTTTCTATTAGCCT
Source organism: Micromesistius poutassou (assembly GCF_964030765.1). NCBI lineage: Eukaryota > Metazoa > Chordata > Actinopteri > Gadiformes > Gadidae > Micromesistius > Micromesistius poutassou. The sequence continues at coordinate 16,685,085 of NC_140278.1, forward strand.
AAAGGACTGAAGAATTGTAATCGCATTTGTTTTGACTGTGGTGTCGTAAAAGGTTTTAATGTAGTTCAGAAAGTCTGCAGGGGAAATTGTATACTGTGGAAAAAACAATACTAAAACTTTCTGCAATTAAAACTAAAAGCAAAGATCACCTAAAAAATTCATTGGATTTACCTTGGAATTTTCTTTGCCGCACAGTTTCTTCATTGCATAAGTTGTTAAGTTTTAAACGTACTACAGAAAGTTGTGAAAATTAATGTAGGTACCAAGTTAATTAACATTTGTGAAGATAACTTTAAAAACAATGTCTCTCTATTTAATTTATAAAACATTACAAATGTTCTTGTGTCTGTAAATATAATTGACTTCCTGACAAAACCATAATTGTTTAACGTACAATATTTATTAGTATTGAAAATGGCGTTGGAAAAATTAATTATGATTAACAATATTCCACGTTGAAACTAAATTTTAACAGTTATTTTAATTTGTGAACACACATGTACACATCTATACACATTCATGCACCTAGAAACTAAGAACGCCTGTTCCAGCCGTGATAAGTGACTGTGGCGAGGGACTGTTAACTTTAATACTGCTTTTAAAAGACTGGACTTACATCTCAATAAATCCTTCAAAGATACAATTACAAAAAAAGAAATCCATTTAAACAAAAAAAAGAAATGAAAGTAAAATAAATGTTTAAAAGTCATCCATTCTTTATTGCACGTGTAATAGCTGCCGGTTTAAGCACCTTAAAAAAAAAAAAAAGGATGAATTCTTCTTTGCGAAACAGACATCGGACGGAAGCCATGGCCGGACCGGCGGCGGCTGGTTACACCGAGACCTAGCGTGGCGCCGCGGGGCTTGTCAAGAGAATAAGATGTGATTTTAATATTTCAGTAGCCCGGAGAGAAGGGCAGCGACGGCGCTGGCCACCCTTAAGAGATATTACCGCTAAAAGATTACAGTTCTGACTGTCAGGGTGGTACCAGTGAGGTGGTCGAAACGCTGGCAGACTGTAGCTTTAATGAATGACTTCCTGTCCATTAGGATGAAAAGGAATACGCTCTCATTTCAAAGATTTATTAGTTCAGGTAATTGGACGGCGAGGAGGAGGACTGGGGCAGACTGAATTTTCGACCATCGTGGACTGAAAGGGTTGAAGGTGGGGGGAGGGGGGGGGGGGGGGGGGGCATTCATTTGACAAGCATATGTCTCTCTGGGCAGGCAAGTGGAACCCCCCCCCACCCCCCACCCACACCTCGACGCACACACCACCACCACTACTTTGTTTACACAAAGGTTAAAGTGGTTTCTTTTCGCCTTGGCTTGGTTTTAGAATTAGAAACAGAAAGAACAGCACTATTTACTTAAAGGGAAAGAAAAGAAAACCATGTGCGCTGTGTTCCCACCTCCTATGCAGCCGGTTGACTTTTGTGTCACAGATGCAGACTTGTGAAAGAAACAAGGCCATGTGTCCCGGGAGCCGACGCAACCTCAGAGGGAGGCGCTCTCATCCAGGGCCTTTGTTCCACTCCCTCCTCCACCTCCACCTCCACTCTCTCCTCCCCCCCCCCCCCCCCCCCCTTCCGTCACACACACACATTTGTTTAAAACTCGAGAACACACAACACGCCACACACAGCCCTCGAAACGCAAAACTCCACGCTCACATGACCCCGCCGAACACAAGCCTCCGTCGGCACCTTTGTTTGTAAACATTACTTTCAGCGCCCCCCGCCCCCTCCTCCCATACCCTCTTCCACACAGCTCTGGTCCATTCTCTCTGTTTCCTTTTACCTCCCTCTCTCTCATTCTCTTTCCCTCTCTGGGCTCCTGGCTTTATTTTGTGAATGGGGGGAAGCGGTGTAGTGGTTGCTGGTGCTGGTGGGGCGGTGTGTGTGTGTGTGTGTGGTGGGGGGGGGGGGGGGGGGGATGGTTCAGCTAGCAGGGTTCAGATGGCTCATTCACAGGCTGAGGCCGGTGACTCACCCCCCCCCCCCCCCCTTTACTTCCTCTGTCCGATGCGCCTCTCCCTCTTCACTTCACTTCCTGGGCCGTTACACTGTAGTCTCTGTGGAGTGGTTTTCATATCAGTCCATTCATGGTGTGTTATCTTGTTGTGTGTTATCTTGTGTTGTTTTATTGTCGTCCTTTCTTGTCTCATCTCGGCTCATCAGGTCCGTCTGTGTGTAGTTATGGTTTGCCATGGAAAAAATGTTGTTGTGGTTTTGGAATTTATTTAAATATGTAAATGCATGAGGTAATATAATATAATGTTGAGTGTAATATAATGTGTTGCAATAAGAGTGTGTCAGAATACATGATATTCTTGTCATAGCATTGTATTCAATTCCACAACTTGAAAAGTATTGCACAAAATGTATTCTGGTATGTTGCTTTATAAAAATGGTTTAGTACATAACAATGCAAAACATACTATTATATTTTATTAAGAATGGTTGGGAAAATAGGAGATAATGGCTATAAATAAAAAAAGCGTTGCACAGAGACACACACATAATACATATATTTGCATGTTTAAATGTAGATATATTAATATCACCTCGTTCTTTATCTTCGTGACACCATGTGCATATTTTTTTTTTTCGCTGTTGATCTGTTGATTGTTTGCTTTCATTTGACTTCACACCTTCTGAGAAAAAAAAAAAACCTCTCCAAGATTATAACTTTTGATATCTGATAGAGCAAGAGACATGTCGAGACCTGCTACTGATGCAGTGATAATGAGGATTTACCTCATTGTTCTTATAAATAGACGTGCAAATGACACATTTAAATCTCTGATTGCCTTTTGCCAGAGCCCAACTTGAGGGACCAGGAGAGTCTTCACCCAGTGTAAATACGTGTGATATAAATATGCCCATGCCTAATTGGACCCATTGTGGATCAGCCCTTATGATTATTATTATGATTATTATTATTATATTGCGGTGGGGATAGGTTAGGGCAGGGAACGCAGCCGTCGCTGCAGGTGTAGGTGGATATGCCGGTAGGGGAGAGGCCAATTAGATACTGTTCCTGAATCAGTGTTTGTTTGCTGGCGAGCGCGCCCGTTTCCTACAGCCGACAGATTGAGTAGTCGCGCGTACGAGCCGACCTCGTGGAACTAAGAGAGGGGAGGCGGGGACCAAACACTGCATGCCATAACCGACCCGGTCATTAAGTTTGACTTTTTTGAGGTTTGGAAAAACGTCATCCGTTCCAAATCATGGTGTGTTTGGTGAGATGAGATTCCAAGGTCAGGCCGGATTTGACTGCTAATTGGTTAAAAAACAAGAAAATCCTTTTTTTTTAAAGACCAAAAGGTGTGTGTGTGTGTGTCAAGGGAAAAGGGGTAATCCAAACTCCAAGAAAGGATCCATTCAAAATCTATTCCAAGTTGGACTTTTATGTTGTGCAATGTTGTGTTTATAATCACTATAATAACTTTTTATATTACGATTTTTAAATAAGAGACGATTAATATAGAACAAATCAATAAAAAAGTAGGGTTAAGAACAGAATGAAAACACATGCATGTTGCTGATCAAAGCACACGTTTCCCATAACCACAACTCATTGAATAATACATTTTGAAACAGTTTTGCATATATTGCATGTATATGTACACAGAGGCAAACTAACAAATGAACCCATAGTCGCTCTACATCAGAAGTAATGTGTTGATTTTTCTTCGTCTGTATCTTATTTTCTTTAGCTCAGGTTCCAGACAACGATGAGCAGTTTGTCCCTGACTTCCAGACAGAAAACTGTGAGTAAGAGACTTCCTACATTATTTTGTGTGTCACAATACAATACAGTACAGTGTGTGTGCATGTGTTTACGACCCTCCTTTGTCCTTGTGTATGTATCTTGCGTGTGTGAAATAGGTTTTGGTAATACTGTCTGTCTTCAGAAATATGGTATTCATCACATTAAATCATATTGTGATGATACATTTCATGATTTTCAATATATAAAATTTAAACATATAAAAAAAATAGAGTGGTGAACCGGTTGATTAATTCCATGATTATTTTCAATTGCAGCATTTATCTATCATAATTACATCCATCAGTATTAATGTGTGTGTTTGTGTGTGTGTGTGTGTGTGTGTGTGTGTGTGTGTGTGTGTGTATGTGTGTTTGTTTGTATATATTGTACTAAATGTGTAATTGCCCATGTTTCTACGCAGATATTCACACAAACACACACACACACACACACACACACACACACACACACACACACACACACACTCACACACACACACACACACACACACACACACACACATATTCATGTATCTGCACTGTTTCACTCTGGGCACGCAAATGTATGTGCATCTGAGATTCTAGATGTCATCCCACTTTTATGAACTTGCGTTCATACCTCCAGTGCTACGTGAATGTGTCTGCGTGTGTGTGTGTGTCTGATGTGTTTTCCCATCCCTCTCTGTATCTACACCTTCACTCACGCTAGCTCTCTGGAGAGCTAGTCTTGCAGATAGGCAGGCAGACAGGGTGCATGAAAGGTTAAGGTGAGAAAAATCTCTCTCTCGCTCCCTCCCTCTCTTGCTCCCTCCCCCTCCCCCCTCCTCTCTCTCTCTCTCTCTCTCTCTCTCTCTCTCTCTCTCTCTCTCTCTCTCTCTCTCTCACTCTCTCTCTCTCTCTCTTTCCGTTTATCTCTCTTGCGTCTACAGCAGCTCTGCACCACCTCTGTGATGATATCGCAGTGTTATTTATTTGCATATGGAAACATCAAAATATTGTGGTTGATTTCCAGAAAACTGATAATATTTCCCTTGCTGCCTTGGGAGATTAATATACATTTAGTCTTTCTTATGTTTATCTGGCATTTATATTTTATTCAAAATAGGGGTTTATTTTATTCTAAACTTGAAACTTGAGGTGTATGTTCACACTATATACACACTATGTGTCTATATATATATACATATAATGTTAACGTGAACATTTAATTATATTAGCTTTAATTATCATATATATAAGATTTATTTAATAACCATATAATCATTCAGTAGTACATGCACTGAGAACAATTAAAGAAACCAAAAAATTTATGATAATTCATTACAATTAAGTGTTATTGCTGTTGGAAAGAGAATGAAAAGAGAGCGAGAACAGTCATTAGGCAGTTAAAGCAGTTAGAGAGTGTGGTATTTCACCTGGCAGGGCACGGGGAACGCAGTCAGGGGTGATAGCTTGGCATAGCGTGGTTCTCTAGAGCAGGTAATGCCAAAGTGTAGTCAGAAAGTGAAGTGAGCAAAGCACAGCATGGCCTACAGTTAGCAGACATGGAAGCCAACAGAGAGCCCTGTGAACTGTGGGAAAAGTTGCATAACTGACATGTAAAAAGTAATTTTCTGTCTATTAATGTTGCTTATAAAAAAAAAGACAACTCTATTGATAAATCCAGCAGTTAGTTCCTGCTGACCTTGGGGATAGTGTGAGAGAACTGGACACCTACATGACAACCAAAAATACCAAGATGGCCGCCACGGGCCCCGGTAATGGAGGGAGATACAGAGGTCACCCTCTGCCTTGTCCCCTTGTCCTTCAGAGGTACGGGGGGGGGGGGGGGGGGGACACACTGCTGACCATCGAAACAGCCCTGTTGGCACGGCCAGAGAGGGAGAGAGAGCGGCGCTGACAGATGGCGGGAGATCGAGGGCACCGTGGTTGGGCTCTGGAGCCGAGATCCCAACCGGCAGCTCTCCCATATGGGTCTGCACCGAGGAGCTGGGTGGGGCAGTTGGAGAGGGGTGAGAGAGGTAGCCGCAGAGACAGCAAGGGCGCGTGGCGTGCAGACAGAGGAAGATGGAGACAAACAGGGTCAGGTGGAGATGGACGGAGGTAGATGGAGAGTTCAAGAGGAATGGGGAGACAATAACAAAATGAAAAATGAAGAAATGGGAGAAGTTAAGTATATCTGAAGTGATGGCAGGGGGCTTGGTAGAGGAAGAAAATAACAAAATAAAAGAAACAAAAGGGTGTTTAATGAGAGCTGGTCGACGAGACAATAAAAGGGACAGACAGAGAGAGAGAGACATTTGTGATCGGGTATGGCTTTGTTCTTTGAGTCGACGCCTTTTCTCAGGTGTTATAATTTGAACTGTTTACTTTTATAAAAAGTATTCTTCCAGTTCCCCTAGAACATGACAACTTAAAAACATCCCACGATTTAAAGCCGTTGACGGCGGCGGCGGCGGCGGCGGTTGCGTCGCTAGCAGGTTAGCGCCCTCCATCCGTTTGACACCGAAACCAGCGACAGCCGAGCATCCTCGAAGCTAATGTGTCCTCGGGCTGTGAAGACGGAGGAGCGATTCCTTTGTCTTCGCCTACAACACAACCGCGTACTATTAGCATAACTTAGCAGGGTAGCGGAGAGGAGTAGCGGAGGTGTAAAGTGAGACCACACGCAACCGGCAGATCAGAACCGGTAGCATTTAACAGCGACGCGAGTGCCTAGCGAAGGTGAAAATGGAATGAAGGGTTCTCCACCGCTGCCAAAAGACCTGAGTGTTTTTTTATTAATGGACTGGAGAAATATCTGCCAAACGAAGGGCCTCCGTTCTGCCAAAACACACACTTTGTGGCCCAAAACACACACTTTGTGGCCCGAAAGACACACTTTGTGGCCCGAAACTCACACATGGGCTGAGCCTGTAGGCTTCATGGTAATCTCTGTGTGCAGGTCTGGCAGGGAAAAGGCTGGGTAGCTAAAATAAAGAATAACCAGGCAGTTAACTGCAGGTCAAATAATAATCACACCAAAACAAAATCCGTTCAACAGGAATAAATATGTTTACATGTGATATGTGGGACATATCTGAAATCATTAATGACAATTGTATATATTTTAATATATAAAATGTATATAAATATAATATATTGTATTATTATTTGATTATATATAATCTATAGGCGACTATATTATATTATTAAAATTACATTCTTCTTTCTCAGAATTGTCGGTAAACACCAATAACACAGAGAAGGTAACGACGACCCAAAAAGAGAATAATTTAATAGATCCAATAATGGATTGGTTAATTGTTGAACAGCATTGGCTGTGCTTTAATCAATTCAGCCATAATGAGAGCAATCAGGAGCCATGATGGACCTGACATTCGAGAGGAGAAGCGCGGTATCTTGTCCCCCTCAAGTCACAAGGCCCAGCGCCTGGGCTATTGATTTGTGTACCGCGGCACCCCGCTGACAAAATCTATTGTGACATTTCCATTTCTATTTAGAGCGGCCCTGTTTCGACATCAACGCTACGCACCGGTTAATATTACAGTTCATGCGGCGTTGGTTAAATATTAATGCAATTTTTTTAACACAAATTATATATAAAGAACGTGTTGGATGGCAAATGAGTTTGCACGAATATTGTTTTTCTGAATTCATGAAATAATGACAAAGTAAGAATAGACATACAGTAATAGTGTTGTTTTTCTGAAAATGTAGAAGCAGATGAGGCCTGCTTGTAATTCAGGTCTTATATTTGCAAGTCAATGTAAGCAGTTGTTTGTACAAATGATACATAGCACGTGTTTCAAAACGAGAACGGCTTTGCCCTAATGTAATGTAATGTACGTTTTACAGTAAAAATAACAACTTATCCTTCTAAGACTAATTCATACTAACAAGTATAGAGATGTCTAATGTGGACACAAGCCAAACTGAGCAGGAGAATGTGTTTGAACTGTTGAACAATAACTATTACACCAGTCTCAGGAACACATACACCTGTATTTACTCTACACTTGTTTTGAGGCACTCTCTTAAGGAATTAGCAGCTCATTGTTTTTCGGACTTTGTAAGCGTGTCGGCGTCTGTTAGTATGACCCCCCCTCCTTTCACAAACCCCCCACCAGGAAGTGTCCTTTCTGACCTCGGATCGATGACCCTCAAAGGTCAGGCCCCCAGCCAGGGCTGTGAACAACCCGTGCACTTTGTCCTGCCGTGCGCGTGTGGCCTGAACCTCCCCCACCCTCCTCTCCACCCTCCCCCGTCCCTCACCTCCCCCCCCCCCACCATCCCCCCAGGAGTCAGCTGGGGTGTTACCCTATCAACCAGCCTCCCCAACACACACACACGTACGCACACACACACACACACACACACACACACACACACACACACACACACACACACACATACTGTACATGCATGCGCACTGACATGCACACCCATGGCGGGTGTAAGTCAGCCCGTTAAAAAGCACAGAGGACCTTGTCGGCGTTCTGGCTCCGCGGCCGTGCAGCCCTCGCGCGACGCCAGCTGGTGTAAAACCATCAACGCTGCGAAGCGCTGTGGATGAAAACAAATACGAACTGCAAAAGAACCAGTCAAGTCACCCCTCTTCGTTTAGGTCTCCTTTGATTGGCGTTATCGTTTGACTGTCCTGTTTCAAAAGACTCTCAGACGCGTCGGGGGCGTTTAGATGGTGTTTTTTTTTTGTGGAAACCTGCGAGAGGTCCGGGATGCTTTCCACCCGGGGGAACACGAGCCTCCGTCCTACCCGCTCACTCTCAGCCTCACAAGTGTTTTCTCCTGTTGACGCACAACGTCGTTATCTGATTAGTGCTGACCATGACTGGAAATGATGGGATGTTAATCAGGAATGATCATGCACTTAACTGGGCGGGCCTCCCCCTGCTCAGCTGGAGGGAAGGCTCAGGTAGACAGCCCCCCAGACGTACCCCCCCCCCCCCGGCTCCCTCCCTCCAGCCCAACCCAACCCTAAGAATCAATGGGTCTTCTTGTTGTTGTCTGGGAGGTATTGACGGACAGCTGAAAAACAGATGAAGCATTTAGACGTGACCCCCAGCCCCCCCGCTCCCTCGTGTTCCCCTACCAAGACAGTCCCCCCACCTGGAGGCAGAGGGGAGGCCTTACAAATGAGATTTGAGCGGGAGTTGTCAGGGTGACGGATGACACATACGTCCTTTTGTGAACGCATGCTCGGGGAAAGCCAGAACACACACAGCCACGGATGTTGTTTTATATGTGCCAGCTGTGTGTGTGTGTGTGTGTGTGTGTGTGAATCGCAAACGAAAAAATGTTTTATGTGAATTTTTTGTAAGGTTTAAATTTTCTATTCTCCTCATATTTGTTCAATGCATGAAAAGCAAACTGAAACTGACGTGATGAATGATAACAAATTACATTGAAATCTTTCCTCTCTCAGTTTATAAAATAGTCTTTTGACACAAACGTGCATTGAGCTAAACTGGACCAATTTGTTGCGTTGAATGACTTAAATATACAGTTTAACAACAACGTCTATCCATGTCTGCTTCCACTAAAGTGTTATTAGTTTTCCATTCCGGGGACACTGGTTTATTTTCGTCTGTACACACAGCATCAGGATTATGATCGGCAATGTTGTTGCCCTGTCTGTCTGTCTGTCTGTCTCCTGTGTGCTAGTGGCCTTCCATGCTCTACATCTGAAGATCAAGAGGGAGCCCCACAGTCCCTGCTCCGAGCTGGGCTCCAACTGCAGCCAGGACCGGCCCTTCAAGATCCACTATGGAGAGAAGTGCCTGTACAACATCAGGTACACACACACACACACACACAAAGAGATATACAGACCGACACACACACATGCACAGAGACGGACACGCACGCTTACACACGTGCTTTGATTAATTTTGTTTTTGCTTCTTTCTCATCTGCCGCTCAAATCTACAGTAATATCTTGTTGTATTATGTGTTATTATCGGAACGCTATACATTTACCTACCGTCAGAGCAGTGTACTAGCGTGTGCTCTTGTAAGTTCTCAGCCTACTTCATTCTGGCAGTGAGTGGCCGTGTAGTGCAGATGAGTTTTCATTCAGCTCATTCATTTCATTCTAACCCTAACCCTAACCCTAACCCAGTTAGAACCCGTTGATGTTACCTCTTTGGAGTTATTTCACTCCACGTCTTCCAGACATCTTTTTCTTATCCTTCAATGTATCCGTCACTTTCACCCAGTACATCTGTGCATCTGTGCACGCTTTACATGCCATTCCTATCGAGAAACGCTAGAAGATGAGCAGGTATTGTTTTTTTTCAAATCGCCATGGCGGCAACTCTCCCCCCTCTCGATAACCCCCGTTTCTCTCGCTTTAAAATAAGAGAAGTGTGCGGTGAAGGAGCGTCTGAGTTCACCGCCGTCGCTCTTGAATCGGCTTTGATTCGTGCGGCACGGCGCCTGCATAATGACCTTGTATGTTTAGCGGCGCTTTGCGTCACCAGGGGATTGTTCATGGGCCAACAAGCCCCCCCACCCCCCCTCCCCCACCGCCAACATGCACACATACACTCGAACACACACACACACACACACACACACAACCTCACACACTGAGATGAAGTTACACACTCACAAACTCACACACACACATACTGAGATGAACACACGCACTTACATTAAAACACACTTGAACATATAGACACTCTATATGACACACACACACACACACACACATATACACACACATTCAAACCCACGCACACACATGCAAATTCAAACACATACACACACACACACACACACACACACACACACACACACACACTTGACACCTGCTCAGACACATTGGGCTTGACAAAGGAGACAAAGCCGTGCGTTCTGTCACGCTTTGTCGTGGAGAACGTACACCCAGAGAAGGTTTCCACCACACAGCTAAAGTAGCAGAAACACATGCTGTCGACCCTGCATCATCCACTCGCGTATCGCTCTCTCCCTTCCACTCGTAAAGTTTGGCCGGTTTATTTGTGCCTTGTAGTTCACCTTCGGCTTTTAATTCTTTTTTTTTTTCTAATCATATTCTTCATATTCTTTGTTTTTCTTTTCCAATGTGACATTGTTTTGCATTCACTACTTTTACGTAATTTACATTTAATGGATATCGTTGTTGTCCGTCCTGTACCACCAATACTTCTTTGCGGCGGGTAATGGCGGCTTATTGTGATTGGCTGGAGGGCAGAGGGACCAGCGGCCACCGCGATGCTAATGAGGAGCTAGATATGGAAAACACATGGATAATGGAAGCACTTAAGATCTCACTCTCTGATGGTTCACACGCAATTCACCATTTAATAATAATCACACTAGATGAATGGACATAGGGAAATAAGGTGTTTTTTGCTAATGAATAAAGTGGGAATATAATATAATATTTTCCATGACTTGAGAAACACCTGCGTGTTTGCCAAAATTCATGTTGAAAATAACAAATAACTTAAAGATACTAATACAGAATAGGCTGAACAATTGGCCGAAGTGTTTTTGAAATTGATTCTCAATTCTTCTTCTTCTTTTTGTAAGATTGAGAGCTACTAATTTAGATGGTTCTGATACAACAACAAGATGTAGATCACACAAATTCAAGATAAAAGCTGCAGTGGTTGTATAAACTGCAGCAAAATGTGATATTTATTATTATCTTAAAATGACTGCAGGCCACAATTTTAAGAAGTACATTGCATACACACCTAGTGTGTATTCCTAAATGATGGAAATTATTTAAAATGAAGCAGCACTGAAGAAACAACACGTTTGTACTGTCAAACATGATTTCACATTATACCAGCCTCTGCTCCCAACTCAAAAAAGGCCAAGACTCACTCTTTAGATTTGGGTTTGCTTTTTTCCGTGGTGTCTTTCTTTGAAACCCTTTTTGCGGCCCAAAGGGAATCGAACCAGCGAACATGGCAGCGAAACATCCTTGTTCTACCAATCAACAACAACCGCACCAACAACAAAGAGCTTCCAGCTCAAACGCCTGCATCTGTCCGGGCCCCGTCAATCAATCACCTCGACCAATCACGTTCATCAGCTCACTCACAAATGTGTTTCTTCTCCTCTTCCCTAGTGCCTATGAGCAGAAGCACCCTTCCGGAATGAAGCCCTCCAGCCCCGTCACGCCCCCCTGCAGCACCCCGGTGTCTCCCCTACACCAGGGCTCCCCCACCTCTGCACCCACCCCCAAGCCAGACCGGACCTACCTCCCCCCCCACGCTCAGCCCTCTCAGCCCCTCACCGACAATGGATACCCCATGGACCACAGGTACACACGCACGCACACACACACACACACACACACACATACACACCTGACACCCCATGGACCACAGGTACCCCCCCCCCCCCCAAACACACACACACACACACACACACACACACACACACACAGACACACACACACACACACACACACATACAGACACACACACACACACACACACACCCCATGGACCACAGGTATCCACACAAACACACACACACACACACACATGCCTTTTTACGAGTAGTGTGCGGTTAGAAAAGGACACAAAGTCACTCACATGTGTTCCTTAATGTCTTAAGCTGCATTTTTAGACTTTTAGACTTTTTCTTTCTTATTTTAGAATTCTGTGGCTAACATTAAAAAGGAGTGAGCATGTGGTGTGTGTGTACGTTCTGTATTAATGACAGGACTTAGTTAAAGCATAATTCATTTTCATCATTTCTTTGATGAGAGTTTTTATGAGCAGAATGTTCAATGTGGGGAGCCCCTTCAGCAATAACCACACATTCAAAACACACTCGTGCGCACACCCCCCCCCACACAAACACAACCCCCCCCCCCCCACACACACACACACACACACACACAAATGCACATACATACGATCAGAGGGGTTCAAAACCAACACACTCCGAGGCTTTTAACCACACACCCTCACCACCAAACACACAGACACAAACACACATACACACACATACACACACAAACACAAACCCCTACACACACACACACACACACACACACACACACACACACACACACACCAACGCATATACATACACTCAGAGTGGTTCAAAACCAACACACTCCGAGGCTGATAACCACACACCCTCACTACCAAACACACACACAAACACCCACACCCACACACAAACACAAACACCCCTACACACACACACACACACACACACCCACACACACACACACACACACACCCACACAAACACCCACACACACACACAGACACAGGTCTCACCACCCGGGCTTTGTTTTGTCTGCTGTGTTCAGGTTTCGCCGGCAGCTCTCGGAGCCGTGCCACTCCTTCCCGTCCCCGCCCGCCCCGGTGGTGCGGGACAGCCGACCCGTGTACCACCGGCAGATGTCGGAGCCCAACATCCCTTTCCCCCCCCAGGGCTTCAAGCAGGAGTTCCCCGACCCGCTGTTCGAGCACCCGGCCATGGTGGGGGGTCCGGTGGTCCCGCACGCCTACCCGGCCTCCATGATCATCAAGCAGGAGCCCCGCGACTTCACCTACGACTCAGGTGGGCGAGGCCAAAGCGCTCCCCTGCTGTGTTTTGCCCGCACACACACACACTGTGTGCGCGCGTGTGTGTGTGTGTGTGTGTGTGTGTGTGTGTGTGTGTGTGTACTTGTTAGGCTCCATGTATTAGCAGGTCATCGGACTATAGGTACGGTTCCTTCTGTCTGCCTGTGATTGTGTCTCTGTATGTCCTTGTCTTGTCTGCGTTCACATTCTGTTAAAGTTTGTCTTTGAGACGGTCTCCTTTATCAGTCCTAGGTGAGACACTAGGGTGACACTATCTGTATTTGATTGTGTCTTGCCGACCTGTTTAAGTCGGCCTTCAACAACTTAAACGGGTCAGTTTCAACACTCTGGGAACACCGTTTGGATCCGTGGTTTTGTGTGGATTGGTGAGGATCTAAGCATCAGTGGAAATGTGACCATGGAGTTGTGACCCCCTTCTTCCTTCCCCCCTCCCCCCTCTCTCATCAGTCCTAATGTGGGGGGGGGGGGGATTGAAGGGGGTGCAGAGGGTTCTCATCACATCATTGCTGTGATGGGAAGCAGACCCACCAGTAGTGAGTGGGCGCCGGAAGAGTGCTTCTGCTGTGTGTGTGTGTGTGTGTGTGTGTGTGTGTGTGTGTGTGTGTGTCATGCATACGTGTGTGTCCTATGTGTGTGTGTCCGTCGGTCCCACTCGGGCGTTAACGTCTCTGGCAGCGGGGGAGAGAGAGAGAGAGAGAGAGAGAAGCAGGGCTGTTGTCCAACGGGGAAGTAGGTGGACGGGTGCTGGTGGGCGGAGAGTGCGGGGGCGTTGGGTAGGAAGGGAGGGGGTGGGGGGGGGTGTGGGGGGGGGGGGGGTAGGGTCGGCTGTTATTAGGTTTGCCCATTATTAACGCTGGGGTTCTGGTAGGACCGGTGGCCTGTGTGCCGGTCCCCATTTCCTGTGGTTTGCTAATCAGGAAGAGAAGAGAACAGAGAGAGGGGGTGGGGGTTGAGGGGGGGGGTTAAGGTCTGGTCCGGGTCCAAAGACTGCCCTCCTGAATCCCTCCTCCCCCTCCCCCCCCTCCTCCTCCTTCGCTCCCCTCTCGCCCCCCCCCCCCCCCCCCCCCCCCCCCGGGTCAGGGTGAGGTAGGGACGTGGGCCGACTCCCCGTGGGGGCCAGGGAACTCGGGAGGAAACAGGTTATGAATGAACCTACGCCGGGCTGCTGTGTTCATTCATAGGACAGACAGGTCGGCAGACAGAGGGGGATAAATACTGACACTTATTCCGGTCCGCGATGGCCCCATGGTCTTGTTTCTCTCTATCGCTGTGGCAGTGTTGTGTGGAAGAGAAAACCAGCAATCATTGGGTTTTTGTTCAGTCGGTGACAGCTGAGTTCAGGTTTGTTCTGCGACTCTCCTCAGCCCCAGTGTGCCCAGCGTGGTTAACGTGTCACGACTTAATTGTCAGGAACAAAAGCATAAGCAAAACATATTTTCATAAAACCTTATTCCGAGGACTTGCTGCTCTAAAAGTTTCCAGTCAGCTGACGATCTTGTCCACAGTGAAAACAAATGCAAATGACTTAAAGCTTCCCTGATTTACATGACCACCAACACTGTCTCTGCGCCTAGGTTCCTCCATTTAAAGAAAAAAGTACTTTAAAGCTTTTTATATACCCAAAGTTAAGGGTTATACAAATTAAAAGCCATGAAATATTCCTTCTCTGTTTGATCTTTTGTTGGACAGACTAGAATAAAACCCAGTGTGTCTGTACGCTTTGCATCCACTGCTGTACATTCCAGACATTAGCATTAGCTTGAATTTATTAGCGGCCGCGGCAGAGCCTTGAGACTGGAGCAGGCCTGTCTCCGAGGATGGGAGGGAGGGCAGAGTAATTTCATTAGCAGTAATTTCCTCTACAAGCCCATTACTTTGATGAAGTTCAGAGAAATGTTTATGGAGCTAAATGATGCGCTGCAGTCCGTTTATCGAACACTCACTTTGCAGCCGTTTTGATCTCGAGCCACAGTTGGTTGGGAGGTCGTCTTTACGCAGTGAGTGGAAGTAAAAATGCAAAGCGCACTTAGAAACGAAGTAGTAAATACAGGCTGTAGAAAACAGCAAGTACCCTACATTGGTGATTATTGGATTGTCTTAATGCCCAACAACCAACTTTACTTGTGTCGTATCAATCACTTTATATTGGTAGAGGTACCTGAGCGGTAAAATGTACTTCTAATAGAAGATGTTCATTCACTACTAGCGACAATTAGTACATTTTAAAATAAAAATAGCAAATTGTTTTTCCTACGCCTGGTTCTCGAATCAAAACACTGTTTGAATACATCTCACATCTTCACTGCTGTGGACCCAAAGACCTGGGTAGTCACTAGTCAGAATATCCCTAAAAAAACGAATAAATAATGGTGTTACACTTTCTTCAGTTTACCCCACGTCGCATTGTCCCCTCTAAACCCAAAGCGGCCCCTGAGGGCCCCGGAGTCACCCAGTGGAGCGCGGCGCCACTCTGTATCCACACAGGCCAGTCATCCTCCCGTGTGCATAGAGCCCCTCTGCTCACGCGTGAAGCCGCGTAACACACACTAGTCAGCGGACCCCTGAGGCTCCCGGGGCCCC
>NC_140278.1:16706048-16711048 GCF_964030765.1 Micromesistius poutassou
GCCATCCTCTAAACTTACTTATATTGATTGTCAATTGCCAGTGGAATTGTCCCTTAACTTTCGATATCCGTTTGCACTCCCTCCAATTTAGGAGCTAATAGGAGTAACTATCAAATTATTTGACCACAAATATTGAACTGATTGAAAATGTGAAAATATTCTCACATCTAGAGCACCAAAGAATGGGTCTCTTTCACTTTCATGAAAATAAGCTCCACATTTTATTTCATACACTCAAAGGGTCATGCTATTGTGAAAAGAAATTGCCAAAGATTTCAGGAAATATCCTTTATAACTCAAACAGGGACAAATGTGTGCTTAAATTAGGGCCTATTGTGGGTTAAAGGTGGGTTAATTGTGGCTCAATTACTTAAGTAAGAGTGACTCATAAGGCGATATAGTGATCCATCTCAGTACCTTTCTGCTGGGAGTCCAACGCACTGCCCATATCCCCAAATCCTAAATAATACATACAATAATTTAAGAAGTAATTACTTTTAAGTAAATTACTTTAAGTAAACTTATTTTAGAACTACCCTTCATTAATATATGTTTTTCTAATAAGAAGAATATATTTAGGTTTGTAATGACTTTGGGGTGGAACTAAGTACCTTTCTGTTTGAGAGTCAAACACACTAGCCTCTACGCTACAGACAAAAGATCCTTCATATCCTTCTTAATACCTGTACTAATTAAAATAAGTATAATAACCACATAACTCCCTATGTTGTAGGAATGACACTACTAATACTGGCTCACTATCAGATTAAACCAAAACCTAATGGGCATGAGTGCTAAGCAATGAGCCATCTAATAAATAATTTAATCACCTTTTTTCTTGAGTGGCCAGCAAATGCTTATTTGTAGGGGGTTGACATAACATAAAAGTGTCTTAAAATTCAATCAATCAATCAATGAAAAATAAGGTTGACAACCTGTTTATACAATATATTACCATATATTTCTTAAAAAGATTTAGACTTGAAATGCTCAACACTTACTGGGCTATCCTTTGCCAGTTGGCAGTCGAATTCACTATATATTATATTTATTAATAGTATTATGAACGAGTTTCAGTTGTTTCCTTTTTCAGAGTGTAGGTTTATACTATGCAGTATAAATTTACATCCATCAGATTATTTTCAGATGTTTTTTAATGAAAGTAAAGATTTAGTTAAAGGCCTTTAAATACATTATGCTTAATGGCACTTACTTTCAATAAAAGAAGCTATTCTATTTTGGTTTTAGGTCATTAACCCACAGCTTTTGTTGTTGCCTAAATGTGACATACTTTGATTAATTGATTCTCAACACAACACACTCAAGCTTTTATTATTGCTGCTCTTCTGCCCATTTTATATATTCTGATTTAATGATAGTCTTTATGAGTGCTTCATCATGCTTTCCTTTTGGAAAGAGAGTAAAGTGAAACCATCATTCCCAAAGAAATGGTTTGGTCCTCAAAAAAAAGTAAACTGGACAGAGAAGCCATTGTAATCAAAAAGACTAGGTTTCTTTAATATACACATATAATAAACACATGTACCACTCTTAATATTATGCTTGGAAAAATCTTCCCATTCTATTTTCAAACATAAGGCAAAAAAGGTATTCCAGTGTTATAACCTGCCTATATGTCCAACCTCACACACGACAGGATAGCATTGCTGTGATTGGGTGGTTGTGTGTCTGTGTGTGAGAGTTGTCTTCCGAACTTGTGGTTGACTATTGTTGTTGAAATGAACTTCACGGTTACAGACCAGGATACAAATGACTGGGGTCTATTCAAATGCCCTTATTGAAATCCCATGCAAACATCCCTGTGCTTTAAATATGTGGTTGGCACTCATGCCAATGCAGACCGGCCCTATTACGCCGTAGCACTACAATTATTTTACACCTTTTGTGCAACACAGCTCATAACTACCGAAAGTGACTTTACTGACCTCAGAGTCCATTGAAGTTGAGAAGCAGCATGCAAATCCTATTATCTGGCCCCATCGGAAGCTATCGGGGCCCCTGCTCTATGGGAGTGTGCGTGTGTGTGTGTGTGTGTGTGTGTGTGTGTGTGTGTGTGTGTGTGTGTGTGTGTGTGGTGGGGGGAAGGGGGGGGATTATGACCAATTATGGACATACGCCTTCACTTCCTGTGTCACTGGCAGCACCCTCCTCTTTTCTGCACTGCTGGCCACCGGTGAAATTCTGTATACGGTGAGCTGTGAGTCGCGGCGCTCCCCCACCGTAGCCGACAGATGGCCCCTCCATCTTGAGTCATCACAAACCCATTACCACGGCGACTCGTCCTCGAACCTCGGCGCCCTGACTCGTGGCCGATGGCCCTCGCCCGTGTTTGCCTAAGCTCTTAAGCCGTCCCCGGGCTTTCTGTCACACACCGTGTTTGCTCAGGTTAAATGGCTCGCGTTGCCCACGGAGCGCCCTGATTGGCTGCGACACGACGGTATTTGACGAGTGAAATGACACCAGGCGAGGGGGGCAGGGGGGGTGTTGAGCAAATGTGTTTGGCGGGTTTGAAAGGAGCTGGCTTTTAATACAGTGTGTTTGCACACCAGAAAGCCCCCCCCCTAAGTGTGTTTCTATCTGTGTTGCCAAGGGGTCTATCAGTGGACGGACCACTGGGCATAAATCATTCAGTGGTAATTCAGAGGAACAACAGGGCCAGCAACAGGAAAAAGCAGAGAAATTTTAAAGCCCCCGTAATGGAGGTCCCCAATCCAGCAGCCGGCGAAGTTAAAGACAACCTTATTAGATGGCTTTATTGTCTCTGAGGCCCAGCGCCTGGCCAGTGAACCAGCAACAAGGCAACATCTGTTTGAAATCTCCCCCCCCTCCCCCCCCTCCCACTCCCCTACACACACATGCACGTACGCACACATGCACTAACACACTCACACACACACACACACACACACAGCATCACGTACACCCTCCTGTCATTGAGTCGTTTGGCCAAATATTATGGTTAACCTTAGACTTGACTTAAAGAGCACTCGCACAAAAAATAAAATACTTTCTTAAGTTCTTAAATAAGTGTTAATAAGGGCTTACTATTAAGTAGCATATAATGCCTTTGAGTCTAGAAGCAATATCTCAGATACCCGATCCTTCCACTGGGCTTATATACTTTGTTTACATCTGAGTTAGCAATGCTCACATGGGAACAACCATTGGTGACGTTGAAAGTAATAGATTATGATTCCTATGCAAATATATGCAAATTATTTACCAGAATTACCTGGGGTTGTCAGTCAGGGTATAGCCTAGTCCTTGTATGACTTCATTGAATATTCATTTTAAATATATGTGTGTTGAGTTACCTTTAAATGGCCCTGGAAAAAAAAGGTGCAAAATCCAATATTTATAGCATATTAGCATTAGCTGTACAGTGAGGAAAGACGGTTTGTGTGGGCGGTAATGACGCGCTGGTCTGATTGGATTCAGGAAGGGCTGCAAATCTTTTGCTGCTTTTTTGAGGAAAGGGAGCAAAGGTTAAAAGTAAAAACTGCTCATAGAAACACCTTGTGGTTTGTTTCAGATGTCGTATTTTACCGATCAGGAAACAAGCAATAAAACAGTTATTGTATATGTACAACATAGTTTGATTAAAGCCAGGAGACGTGTGGAGCGTGCTGCTGGACATGTTGCGTGTGCATCGATGGTGATGGTTTAATCTCCCCGTGCTTCCAGTGAGGCAGCGCAGGCCTGGGAGGCGCTGCTCTGCGCTGGGTATGTCCTTAAAGGTTCAGTGTAGCTTTAAAGGTTTAATGAGGTTATGTGTGAGTGCATGTGTGTGTGTGTGAGTGCATGTGTGTGTGTGTGTGTGTGTGTGCGTGCGTGCCTGCCTGCGTGCGTGTGTGAGTGCGTCTGCATGCGTGCATGCGTGTGTGTGTGCGTGTGTGTGTGTTTGCAGGCGTGATTGTGTGTGTGCAGGCGTGAGTCTATGTGTGTGTGTGCATGCATGTGTTTGCGTTTGCGTTTGTGTGTGTGTGTGTGTGTGTGTGTGTTTGTGTGTGTGTGTGTATGCATTGGAAGAAGAGCAAGCTGTGAACCAACACATTGATTCATAAATCATGAACTCTATTTGTATCTCTTTTATTCTGGATCTGTGAATGATGGAGACTGATCTGATTCCATATCTGAAAGGAAGTTCTAGTATTTATGATGAATGCATGAATATTTAAAGGCTGGGTATATGGTGTAGCTTGCAGCAGGGGACACGGCTGGTTCATTTCATGTTTTTTCTGTTCTTTTTCTTTCTCGAACAGGGGAAGTATAACCCAGAGTGAGGGAGAAGAGACCCTCTGAACGCCAGGAAAAGACCCAGGACAGTAATGAATGACCTGGCTGCTCCAGGTTTAGAAAGCTGTGAAATTGGATATTGAGATGCTCCGTGGTGCTGGAGGCCCGGGAGTAGTTTCAGACTAGACTGTGGGTTATCGTCTAATCCGATCAGAGGCAACGTAAGACGGGTTAATCGCCTAACAGGGTCCCCCCCACCCCCTCCACCCGCCCCCACCCCCTCCACCCGCCCCCACCCCCCTATCTCTCTAGGTCCCCCAGGGCATCGGTGGTGGAGAAATTGATGCCGTCTTTCTTGTTTTCATCAGAGATTCATCATGTCTGTCGTGGCACGGGTCTCCTCTTTTGTCTTAATCAAAATGTCAATATGTGTGGTGTTGACGGGGTTCCGTGACGCTACGGAGACACATGCTGTTGTTGTTGTTCCGTAGATCTGGAGTTCACTGTGGAACACCCGCAGCCCAGCGATTGGTCTCAAAACGTCTTTTTTGTCCTCCTCCTCCCCGGATGGGGCCGTGTCTGGTTGCTGAGCCCGGATGAGGTGAACACTGTTCACCACCGAGCTCAATCTTTCACACGTGTGATGGCTGTGGAGTTTTTTCAATTAATAACTGAATCAAACTTTATTTATAAGTCGTTTAATAGGAGGAATAACGTTTTTTTCCTCCCCAAAGCTAGCGTAG
>NC_140278.1:16718548-16726725 GCF_964030765.1 Micromesistius poutassou
ATCTACACTTGTACACTCTCTCTTGTCTAACTCTCTCTCACTAACTATCTCACTTGTTCTAACCCTTACTCTCAATATCAAAGTCTTACTCTCTTTATTCTTAACTCCTCTCTAACTCTAACTCTCTTCCCATAAACAGAATTATGTTCAAACTGAAAACGATACAATTTTACAATTGCATAGCAAGTATAAACACTAAGACATACGTGCAATCAAACTTTAAATCTATGTTCAGTAACTAATTAATTTAGCTATAAGTAAATCCTAAACCAAACCACCTAAACCAAACTTGGAAGTAAACCCTTCCAAGAAAACCTCCCTAGCCTCATCAATATTCATATATATAAACTAACCTCCAACTGAACAATACAGTTGGAGTACTATATTCAGCAACATTCGGTGATGCCCAATCATTTATTTGCATTGGACTAAAACCATGGCTAATGCAAACCTAACACAACAAACAAGCTGCTCGCTAAGAAACTGGAAATTAAAACTCCACTCAGAGAGCAACAGTGGAAGTGTCTGAGCCCATTTGAATGGGAAGAACAATACAGCATGTGGAAATGGAGCAGATGGTAGCTAACCAAAACATAACTGGCCCAGGCGCGTTTATTTTGACAGTGCTGCCAGCCAGTCATCAGACCTTGTTTGGATTGTTATTAGATGTGTTTGTTACTGTTTGTCCCTCAGCCTTGACTCCGAGCAGAGGTCAAATAAGGGCTGCAACGACATGCCAACTTCCTGCCTGCGTCTTTAGTGCATTGCCCTCTCTCTCTCTCTCTCTCTCTCTCTCTCTCTCTCTCTCTCTCTCTCTCTCTCTCTCTCTCTCCCACTCCCTTTATCCCTCCCCTTCTCTCTTGCTATGTCTCTCTCCCACTCTGTGTCTCTCTTTCTATGGTTGTCTGTCTCCGCTCACACACACTAAGCTCTGTGCTTTTCATGCATGGCTAGCAAACACACCCTGGCTCTCTGATTTCCATACTGATTGTGCAAAAGTGTGTGTGTATGTGTGTGTGTGTGTGTGTGTGTGTGTGTGTGTGTGTGTGTGTGTGTGTGTGTGTGTGTGTGTGCGTGTGTGTGTGTGTGTGTGTGTGTGTGTGTGTGCTTGCGTGTATGTGTGCATGTGTGTGTGTGTGTGTGTGTGCGTTTGCGTGTAGTATGTGTGCATGTGTGCGTGCGTGTATGTGTATACATGTGTACGCACCCCAACGTGTGCCAGTTTAGCAATGAGAAATCTGCACCCTCAGCTGTTTCTCCTCACACACTAGAGAGAGAGAGAGAGAAAGAGAGAGAGAAAGAGGGAGGATGAAATGGCACTACAATCTGGGCTCTCTCCCCCAGTTCCTGCCTTGGGCTGTTCTCCAGGTAGCATTCGCCAAAGCCATCCCTATTAATAAGCAACATATTTGATTTTCCTACGTGAAACATCGCGTCTTCGGGCACCCAAGAAATGTGGCGTGATATCTGAGGCGGAGACAGGAGACGTATGGCGGGGCCCTGAATTATGCAGGGGGAGGGGGGGAGAGTGTGGGAGAGGTGTCACGTAACCCTGGGGTGCCCAACATGCCTTGGGTGG
This sequence comes from Micromesistius poutassou, assembly GCF_964030765.1. Taxonomy (NCBI): domain Eukaryota; kingdom Metazoa; phylum Chordata; class Actinopteri; order Gadiformes; family Gadidae; genus Micromesistius; species Micromesistius poutassou. The sequence goes on from NC_140278.1 coordinate 16,720,128, forward strand.
GTGAGAAGCAGAAGCCGAGAAACACGAGGCTCACCAACACATAAGCCCCAGGTGAGCATGGGGGGGAGGTGGGGGAGGAAGGGGGGAGGTGGGGTGGGGGAGAAAGGGGGAGGCGTGCCAAGTTTTCCAATTAGATCCGAACACAAATATAGGGGAGATGTACTGTGTCTGTTTCGGCGCGCTAGCGAATGTTGCCCCTCTTGTCAGTTGCTTGGTAATTGTCGCAAATTGAATCGCAAAGTTGAATACCGGTGTGTCTTTTGCCGATGAGTTCATTATCTCTGACCAAAGTGAACAGGATAGATTTGACAAAATAAATGTACCCATGATCATTGTTTGTCCAACAATTCTCAAATGAACGTTCCGGATCTGAAGATGAAAACAGTTTTAAATAGCAGTGCAATGCTACCAATGTCAAGTAACCAGTGGACTGTCCCTAACAAAATAACAATCAAGGTGGAGATTGTTTTGAAGAGCCGTCCGTTCCATCACAGCCATTCACCAACTTCCTCTGAAAGTCTTCATGGCCGTCTCCTTCCCTCCTGACCGTCGGTCTTCCCTGTCCCCATAGTGCCGCTTCGGTAATATATTTGTTCCTCAGACATGAGCGGTAGACTACAAAAAGCATGTTGATTAAAGAGATGATGGTTGTAGAGTAATGGTGTCGTGTGAACCATATTGTGTGTGGGTGACCCGGGGGTGGAAAAGCTCTGTTGTATCTAACCCTCTAACGCCGTGAAGAAGTATCAGCAGTGATCAGCATGAAGGCCCACCTGTATGTAGGCTGCGCTGGTTCGTAAAATAACGGTGTTCAGCGTGATCTGATCATCTTGCGGCCCAGCCCAAAGAAACGGTACTGCTGCTTCGATTCCAGCAAAACACGCGTGGCTTGCGTCGTACCCTCTCCCCTCTCCCTACTCTCCGGAGCACGGGGTCAGACGGTTCAGTGCTTGTGTTCGCATACACAACAACACCGACAGCATCAGATCTCTCTTGTGCGGCGTGCTGTTCGGCCCGTCGCAGCGCTAGTTGGTCGTGAGTGAGCGTCAGGGGGGCGGGCGGGGGGGGGGGCGGGGGGGCTTGGCGAGCGGCGGTGACTGTGTCCTGTGCTGATTGCGGCGTTGATGGGTCTTTGGGTTGGTCGGGGGGGGGGGGGGAAGGGGGAGGGTTTTCGCTAGCTCCATCACGGAGCAGCGGGGAGCGCTGATTACTTAATTGCTTGTAAGAGCTCATTAAAGCCTCCTATCCATCATAAGTCGAAGAGTGAGTATCAGCTTTCAGAGAGGCGGCGAAAGTGGATGGCAGAGCAAGGGAGAGGGAGAGAGGGAGACAGAGAGAGAGGGGGAGAGAGAATGAGAGAGAGAGACAGAGACAGAGACAGAGGGAGAGAGCTGAAGATGGAGACAGGGACAACGTCAGAAAGACCAAAAAACGATGGAGAGAAAGAAGGGGAGTAGATTGTATAAGGTTTGACGGGTGCTATTGAGGAGGGAAAGTGACGTGAAGCTTCTAGAATTTCTTCCGGAAATGTCGAGAAATTACGCTGCCGTTATCATGAATGAAAACAGGTCGGCTGGCGTGTGTCATCAATAACGACAGAAGATATAATAAGACACGAAAGAAGACCGACGGAAAAAATTGGAAAGAATTCAGGCATTTGTTTGACCACATGGTCAATAATCAATATAATTATTCAACATGCAAAATGTTTTCTTTCCTCAAGATCAAAAAACAATTGGACAAGACATGCAGTTGAAAGAGCATTATACATTATAATCTCATGGTTTTCTTTTTGCTGTTTTTCTCCTGATGTCTTGATGACGGTAAGCATTGTTTCTTAAACCAGGGCTGAAAAAATAGTAGATATTTCATTCATTTGGATCATAGCTCGAGTATCTCCAGAAGACGCTCGGCAGTCTTACCAGGTGCAGGATTAGAATTGGATGCTGTTCGTATTAATTGGTGATCATTTGCAAAGCGGGTGGAAAAACAGTCTTTTGCCAAGAGCAACTCTTACAAGCCCCCAGCTGGGGTTGTCAGGGCAGGCTTGTTGGCATTGTGGCACCATATGTTTGGTGCCAAGAACACCATCGATTTGCATTTCTTTTATACAAATTTTACAAAGCAGAAATGCTCTTTTGTGTAGAAATGAACCCAAAAGTGAGTGTTGCAATTAATCACAAGTGAAATTCATCGGCTGATGAAAAGCCATAATTCTACTTGCAATCTTTTTTTTCCCTTCCTTTCTTTTTTTTTCAAGACAGTCATAGCATCTGCACTCTGGCGCTCGCGTTTTGATGAATGTTGCCTTTAAAGCCGCGTAGTTTGGTTCCATTTAAAACTGGCTAGAAGGGTGAAAAAAGAAGTGCGATCTTTGCAGTATTGCAAACGCCATAAGTCATGAAAATGGTTTCGCTGTCTTTGAAAGGCACTGCATATGTCACCAAGTAACGCAAACTCCCCCAGAAACACTCCAAGTGAAATAAAAGTTAAACGGAATCTTCACAAGTGTAACATGACCCGAGATATAAAAACCGAGGCATTGGAGGCCCGGATCTGATAAAACATTTACACCCTCAATGTATAGTTAAACACCAATGGACCACTCATCATCCGGACACTATTGGGACACCTAATTGATCCAATTAGACAATTAATTGTGTGGTAGGATTAGGGCCGATCAGCCTTGTATCTGTAGAGACACGAGGCGGGTCCTGCCAAGACGTGGACCGGCTCCAGCTTTTCCCCTTCATCTTCGAGATAACCCCCAGATGGATCGCTGGCTTCAGACTCATCCCGCGCCAAATGTAACCGACCCCCCAGTGAGAGGGGCCCGCAAGACCCCAGACCTCCAGGCCAGGCCCTTTCCAGACCCTCTCCACTGTTTATACACAATTAACTATTTCATACGCTTATGCCTCCTCTGTTACTTTTTCACTGGAGTTTGTCTTTTTTTCTATTTGCTTTGTTACATACTGGTAGCTTTGTTAAATACTGGTGGCTGATTACTGGTTATTAACAATGTGTTTATGAAGGGTTTCATCTTATCTTTCACTTTCTTAAGCATATCTTTAATTGTATTGTACCATAATACCTTACTATTACATAAGTATTAATAATAGTATTAGTAGTAGTACAATATATATACAATTAATTAAATAATACATATTATTTTATATTTTATTTTCCATTTTTTCTTGCCCAATCATAAAGTGTTATATATAGTTTATGTTTGCTTAAATATCACTGCACAATTACATTCAAACTGGGTAAACCACTTCACTGTGACAATATGATCTGTCACTTTATCCTGTTCAATTGACCCGTGTATTCATAAAGGATGGCTGTCAGTTCAGCTGAACTGGATTACATGCAATGGGATTGGATTGAACATTAAACAGGAGTTCAGTGCGTACATCTGCATTGATATACAAAGGTACAGACGGTGACATTGGCAAGGTGTGAGACCAAACGTGGACACACTGGATGACTTGAAAGGAACGGAGCAGAACACACCAGACCGGAACAAGCGCCGAAACACAAAGTTAGAGCGAGTGAAAGTGTTGTGAGTAGCTCCGGATAGAGTAAACAACCGCAGCTGAACAAACTTTGCCTCCCGCCTTGCCTAGCTACTTCTTGTCCTCTGTGAGATTCCCCTGGATCAATATTAAAGAGAAGGAAGGACAGAGACAGCTCAAACCCATCCCCTCTGGACCTCTCTCTCTCTGAAAGCCTAGAGTTAAATTCCTGTAATTAGTAAAGTGTCTCTCTCCCTCGCTCTCTCTCTCTCTCTCTCTGTCTTTCTGTTTTTCTCTCTCTCTCTCCCTCTCTCTCTCTCTCCCTCTCTCTTTGCTCCCACACGTTTTTCCGTTGTCTTACCGCGTGCACAATCCCAGTACGGACAGACGACGTGATCCCGGAGCGGGCAGAGGAAAAAAAACGCAACATTGATGCAACAGCGGGAGATCAGGGGGGAATTTGACACATCAAAAACAAACTTTCAAACAAATGGCCGCACTTCTCGCCTGCAACTTCCTTTTTTTTTCCCTTACACCTAGCTTTAGTTTGTTCCTGCTCGGAGAACAAGGGGCCAGAAGAAGAAGAGGAACAACGGCGCCGTTCCCCCTTTTTTCCCCTTCCACGGATAATGATTTACAAAATGCCTCTCATCAAAGAATTCATTAACAACGCACGTTAATTAAAAAATAAATGGGTAAACATCAATATCAGATCTCAGCACAGTGGAAGGGGATACATTATGCAGAGTAATGATGTTTGAAAGCCGCTGTTGCACCTCTGTGGGACTCTTTTTAAACCCCTTACCTCTTAGGCAGTTGCTTATTTTGCAACCCTTTGTTGTTTAACAACAAAGAGAATTGGCCCTCATAATGTTATATTAATCAGCGGATTAATATTTCAATTTGATTTGCTTTATAGTTGAGGTGCTGTTGGCATTTCCATTTTTTCTCCATATGTGCAGCGATGTTAAGTGGTATCATTACCATTTTCTACCTGGGGGTTCAGGGAGATAACAGGCACCCGTGATAGCTCTATTCTGGGGACGGGAGGGAGGGAGCAGGGGGTGGGGGGGGTGGTGAGAGGGTGAGGGAGATTTCTTTTTGGGGGGGGGGGGGGGGGGTAGTCATGCATTTTTTAGGAACCTGTTTGGTGTGCTTTCACATCCATTATTCTCCGGTGCTCAGCGCAAACAGCTGAGTCACTGGCTTTCGGCCGGCCACGGGATAAACAACGACAAGACCACCACAACACACCTGCCCCAAAAAACACCACCAAAAGCACTTTCGCCGTACACTAATGAGAGCAGACAAAGGGACCGCCGTTATTTAAAATATTAGATATAAATACATTTATTTGACAGACGTTGTCCTTTGAGTCGACTTTGAGCACAGTAGCAAACAATGAAATGGGAGAGAACCGGACACATCTAGGTAGCCAACCATATCCAAACCTTCTTCTGGTTTAGTCTCAAGTCAGAAAAAGAGAATAGTTATAATTCTCATTAAAGCATTTTTTTTCTTTAAACATTTACTCAATGTATCAAATGATTCAATGCCTCTTTTGAAGCAAAGCAACATTGAGAAGTAGCTTACAATTCAAATGCCCCATCAAATGTTCCTTATCTCCCTCTTTCTCCGTTAATTCACTTCCTGGTGGTCTGATGACATCATTAGTGTGTGACTAAGAGTTCTCGCCACTGGTCATTAATGAGGATGAATAATATTATTAACATTATCTTGGATTTCTTCACAGTACATCATACCTAACTTGTTGTTCTTCTGTGTACTATCTGATTACTCAGATTCAAGTATTATGAAAGAGAATGACCTAGATGTATCTGTGTATGAATTAGGATGGATTCAGGAGCAGGTAGGGGTCAGGAAGCTTGCTCTTAGCCCCCAGGTAGACTGCAAGACATTGGGGATCAAACCCAGTGCCTTTCATCCAGGGGTCAAACACCCTGAGGCCCCTACACTACCCTGCCCTGCCCCATTAGCCTCAAGATACGGGGTAGCAGCAGAGTTCTGCATCACATGCTATTAAGTATGACGTCCCCCATGACTTTAAAGAACTTTAAAGTCGCAGTCGCAGAATCGCAGACACACCATCAACTCTCCAAGGCTAAATTAGCATTGATCGTAAACCCTTAAGTCACCAATCCATCAGCTAATCACACATAACCATCAACACACACACAAACACATACACACATACACACACACTAACACATACACATACACACACACATGCACACATACACACACACACACACACACACACACACACACACATACACACACACACACACACACACACACACACACACACACATACACACACACATGCACATGCACACACATACAGAAAAAAAAATGAAAAAACAGATGAGCAATTAAAGAATGGATCATTTGTCATAAACACCATTTGCTTGGCATGCAAATGGGACATAATTGCCCAGCTCAACTCTGAGTGACAAGTCATTAAGGGATTGTTCACAACAGCTGATTGCTGCGTGACACACAACGTCTTGCTCAGATACATAAGTGAGCGAGTTAAACTGTTGACAGACCTCTACCAAGCCTCTCAGCAAACCATCCGCCGTGATAATAACTCAGCGGCAGCAGAGTCAAATCTGTAACCAAATTTTAGGAATATTTGGATTTTTGTTGGTCTTTGGTGACAATGAATTTAAGTTATAAAAGAAAAACAGCAATGAAAATTTGGGTGAAGTGGCTTTTACGCCGTTCTAATTGGGTCAAGCACAAACTACTATCTACTTAATCGTTTCCCTAGGTATTAATATCACACAGTTCGGTCTAAGAATAGTTCAAAACAAATTTGAAAAAAAGCCTATAGTGGTGATGAGCTCCTAATTTGATGGTAGAGTGTGAATTAAACGGTGCTTCTCCGGCTAAGTATGTGCGTGTATGTATATGTGTGTGCCGCTGTGTGCACGCGCCCATGTGTATGACGATGAAGATCCATGTAAACACGACTGCGTGTGTGCGTGTGTGTGTGTGTGTGTGTGTGTGGACACACACACTCGCGCGTGCGCCCGCAAGGGGCCTACGTATATGCA
>NC_140278.1:16726925-16822565 GCF_964030765.1 Micromesistius poutassou
GGGCTAATTCTCAAATACTAAAATAGGCTTTACTGCATGCAACAAGGTGAAAGATTAAGTCTGTAAATCTGTCAGTCAGTCAATCAGTCAGTATGTCAGTCATTTAGTCACTAAGTCAGTCGAGTCAATCAGTCAGTCAGCCAGCCCGCAAGTAACTCAGCCAGTCGCCTAGACAGAGAGCACGCCGGCTTAAGCACACTGTTGTCGGGGCGTGTGGATGTTGGGGTCTTGACAGATGATCAGCGTTGGTTATTGTAACCTCCAGGTTCACAGTCAGCTCATTACCCAGAGTGCTTCGGCGCTAATTTAGGGCTTATAAACTGGATGCTAATTAATCACACCGCGCGCGGAAAGCGAAGGCCCGACGATAGACTGTGAGCGTGCATACAAAGCAGCTGCGAAACAGTGGCCCCGTGGACGCCCGGGCGCGCGGTGGCGGACTCGAGTGTTTCATTTAAAAGACGGCGCGCAGCGCAGCACGCGGCAGGGCTACAGTTTACTGTTCGCGTGAGGTTCATTTTGATGTTGAATAAATAAATGAATAGAGAAATTATATAAATACTGTGTATACGTGTGTGCGCGCGCTAGCGTGTGTGCTTAATATGTCAACAGTCCATCTGGAAAAAGGTAAAGGGTCTATTTTGAAAACTCTCGTCCACAAGTAATGTTTTAGGTTATTAGTAGGCGTCTATTAGTATTTCACAAATTAGTATATTTATTTAGACAAATTGTAAAACATACCAACATGCGTTCAGTAATGTTTGCTCTCATTATTTTCATTTAATGTAGGCCTTTCACTGAAAGGCTTTCCTGAAATCCCGCGTCGACCTATATCACAAATAATAAATCAATAAAGGAGGCCTTGTCTTCCTATTTGAGGCCCAACTAAAAATCATGGAGGGAGATTTTAAAAGCAATTAACAAATCTATTAAGAAGTACAGTAGCCTATAGGCCTGATAATAGGCCTAATTTACCTTTTGAATAGAAGGCATATAAGCGTATACATTTATGGATGTATAGATCTGAAATGTTAGGCCGGCACTACAAAAAGCCCTCAATAGCCATCGCCTGATCACTTAATCAACACTAATCGGCCATTATCAACATTAAATATTATCAACATTAAATATACAACCTGTGAAACAACGACAGACTTCGCCATATATAATCAATAAAATATACCATTATATATATATATATATATATATATATATAGTTTCCGTGTTCCGTGTTACACACACACACACACACACACACACACACACACACACACACACACACACACACACACACACACACGCATAGCCTTTATATTTGCGTTTCTCAACACAATTATGGAAGAGCTCCCGCTTTAACTTCATGGGTCTGATTCATAGAAATAGCAATGGCGTCCTCTTGTGGTGGCATCAAAATATAGGAATGAAGTTACCGCGATATTTGCGATCATTCCTTGCTTACGCCTAGATACATGCGTATCTTTGTCTCAGATGCCCTCATTAACACCACTATACTGTTTTGAATAAAAACGTGGCACACTAGACACATTGTCAGTGTTTTTCTCTTTATAGCTTTGTTTCTGTGTGTGTGTGTGTGTGTGTGTGTGTGTGTGTGTGTGTGTGTGTGTGTGTGTGTGTGTGTGTGTGTGTGTGTGTGTGTGTGTGTGTGTGTGTGAGAACTACAGTCAAACCGGTTAGGGTTAAAAAATGTCAATGAAATACAGACTCGGCTCCATACTGAAATGGGTTAACGAGGGTATCCTTCCAAAAATATGAACACAAAGTGAAACAAGCTTAAGCTAGAGTGAAATATAAAATGTATATAAGAAAAATATGAGCTAGTAGAAGATTTAAAAGCAACTAATTGTTATATTTCTTGTCTCTTTTCAAAGCTAAACATAACCCATCAAGAAAGTTGGAGGGTTATACCTTTCCACCAGAGGGCAGCAAGAGCCATATAATAGGCACAATAGTGCCTATATAATAGGCACTGAAAGCTAAGGCACTTAGTTTTCAGGGTATCGTTATACTTCCATTAGCTCTATATAGAACTGACTCTCAGTGAGGTGACTCTATATAGAACTGACACCGTTCTATGGAGCTAGCCCTATACTTTTACATGTCAACAAGCGAAACAGCAAAGTACTGCTTAGACATTCACTTTGTCATTACAGCGACTTGATTGCATTCAACGCAAAGCATGACAACACATGAATTCTTTGGGATCAAAGCTGAATACCTTGGGTGTAACACGGAACACTTAGGCCCCATGGCCCTGTTTGATTTTCCTGTGAGGAGAGAAGCAGGCGGACTGGAAATGTCTGTCTGTAACCCGTCCACCTTTACTTTTGAAACAGGCACATGGGAAGCAACATGCATAACTGCTAGGGCGGGGAATGGGAGGGATGCAATGGGAGAGTTTAGTTTATAAAGATCTATAAAAAACATAATTATTCTCAGTGGCTTATCGAGCATGAGTGTGTGTGTGTGTGTGTGTGTGTGTGTGTGTGTGTGTGTGTGTGTGTGTGTGTGTGAAGTCATTAAAGGCCTGTCGAAATGCTTAAATCTCAGTGGATCACTACAATGTGCACAGATCATAAACATACACACACACACACACACACACACACACACACACACACACACGTACGCACGCACACACAAACACACGCACACACACACGTCTTCACCCGATCACACACAAAATTAAACAAACACAGAGACACACACTCCCCTGTGCCTTTTTGCATTGGGCTCGTGGATTCTTTCTCACTTCACAGCAATTCCCCCAAGAGACTGTGGTGCACAAACAACCAGCAACCAGGGAGAGTGAAGTCGGAGTGCCCTCGCATGTAATTAGTGATTTATCCATTCCTACACACCACAGCACTGTTGATTTAGCCAACTCGCCCGCTCCCCCGGTGCATTGATATCAAAAGACTGGGTGAATAGTTTAATGTGTTGGCCCTGGTGGTGAGAGGGCTTTAATAAGAGTCGTATATACAGCCCCCGCCCAGTGAAACACACATGCACACGCACACGCAATAATTGGCTTCTCTTAAACTGTGCCAAACTATGCATAAAATTTAAATTTGCTTTGGCCTCCCGCTGAAACGCCAACGGTTTGAGGAACTCGGCGGGGGTTTATTTTATGTATGACGCTTTGTATTCTATGTTCTCTATAGTTTATGGTAAAAAAATATATAAATAGACAGTACACTTAATACAGGGAAGAAATACAAATGTTTAACTCTTCAACCTCCAATGCACACAATCATTCACAAACAAACGGCATACACACACACACATGCGTGTACACACACACACACACACATACACACACAGACAGACAGACAGACAGACAGACAGACAGACGCACACACGCACACACACACACACACACACACAGATCATATTACATGTACGCACACAGTTATACTCACCGGTGTGTGTATTTGTTTCACACAATGACAGTATTCAGTACAGTGGTTTACAGCGTCTGGTTACTTTTCTACGCAACAAGATGCAGAGATTATGATTCACAAGTATGCTATGTCCTCAACTCTCCCACTCTCCCTCTCTGTCTCTCGCCCTCTCTCTCTCTTCAGTGTACCAGCCTCACCCTGTTACCATCCATACTTATTTAACCTCACATTGACCCCAAGAAGATCTCTCTCTCTCCTCCTCTCATTGTCTCTCTTGCATTATCTCTGTCTACCTCTCTGTGTCTATCACTCTCTCCCCATCCATCTCTTTCAGATGCCCTCTCTATCTGTGTGTGTGTGTGTGTGTGTGTGTGTGTGTGTGTGTGTGTGTGTGTGTGTGTGTGTGTGTGTGTGTGTGTCTCCCTCTCTGATGTGCTCTCTCTGACTGTGGATAACGGTGTTATGGATGAGCCAGTAACTCTGGCTTCACACTCAAAACCAATTAGCGGTGAGCTCATGGAAAGCTACAGTTACAGTCAGGCTACCAACACACATACTGTAAAAGATAGATCCATATACAATGCCAAGACACTGCTCCAAAACATTGGCGCTGGTTTACTGTGAATTTAAATCCCACTGACATAGTGGTACAACAAATTAAATAAATCTCGGATAGTATTATCTACTGAATTATTACTTGCAGTTTAATATGAGCAAATCTTATTAAAATAGCCTACTTTTAAACATTCAAGAGATACACTGGATCAAAGTTATTTATGTATGTATATGTGTGTGTGTGTGTGTGTGTGTGTGTGTGTGCGTGCGTGCGTGCGTGCGTATACTATGTGTCCTGTGATCGTAGTTCACCAGCCACTTATTAACTTCCATGTTCCACGAGCCGCCATCAACTAAACATGACATACGATACAGTCTCCTTCTTGTAAAAACTAAATCACAAACAGCTCTTGCGCAGCGTACCATGGCAACAACCAGTCAAAGTGACACTAATGATTCATGTGTGTTGCCACACCACCGCTGAGCTACATAATTCAGGGGTTTAGAGTTACACTTAATCCATGCTGTGCTAGCTCAGCATACCTGCAGTATACCTGACTAGCAGAAAGTGCAACAAACAAACCAGGAAGTGCTTTAGCTCGTTGGTTTTGGTTTGGGCTTGCTTACCTAGTGCTGTATTTACCCAACGACATCAAACCAGGCCCTTATCAGGTGAGCCGAGTTGTATTTATCTGTCTAGGTGGGCTGAGGCAGAGCGAGAGAGAGAGAGAGAAAGGGATTGGGTTTGTTTTGCGACTCAGCTGTATTTCTACTCTGTGAGGGAAAAGTCCTCAAATACATCAGTAAATAATAGGATAAAACTCTGAGGAAAAAGTCGTCAACACTACTTTATAAATTGACACTTCATTTCATTTGTTTTGGCCAGACCACATGTGCTGCATGAGTGAATGTCTTTGAACTCCTCCATCCCTGTCAAACTATCACAGAATGACCAGGAAATGAACACATTGTCACCTGTCAGCTCAGCTTTAATAATTCACACACTCATTTAGGAGAGACTTGTCTCTATAAATCAGTGGTAGAGGAAAAAGGACATCCCCCATTATGAAATGCAAATTCTAAAGTACTAGAATGGATTTTACCAGGGGCTGTGTGAGATTACACTGTGTGCATTTGTGTGTGTGTGTGTGTGTGTGTGTGTGTGTGTGTGTGTGTGTGTGTGTGTGTGTGTGTGTGTGTGTGTGTTTAAGGTACTAGATTTCCCTGAATAGCCTACTATGCCATCTGAGAACTGTACACAATCAACCTTGTAACAAGATATATTCATTCCTGAATCTGTCATGATCTGGATATGGAAAAAAACATGTTAACTCAAATTCTTCTTGAGCAAAACTTGCTTTTCTGTTGCCAACTCGTGGTTTCTCAAAAACAAAAAACAAAAAGACTTGTTCTAATGATGAGGTTGTCATGAAAGAAAATACTTGCCCATGTCATCGAGTCTCCATCAGTAACTTTAACCCCGCCCGCCCTACCTACGACCCCCCCCGAGCCGACCTGTCACCACACGTCAGCATCCATCACAGTGACACAGACTGGCTTTTCTCCAGTCGCCTTAATCCTGCTCTCAAAGACCTCCCTCGTGACCCCCCCCTTGCCAGGAGAGATGTTTTGCTATATTCACACGTGACTTCACCCACGTCACCGTTTTTATTGGTTGTAAGCAAATACATCGAAGGAGAGTCTGGTATACTGCAACCAAAGCATTCTGTGTTGGAAACCCAACGTCCAGAGTCCACCTGGAGGGATGCCTAACACCGCTTTATAACATGCATAAAATATAACTCACTGTCATCATAACAGGTGCCTTAGATAAAGGTGTATGCTGGATTACGTCATCCGTAGCCAGAATAAGCATTGAAGCTGAATCATTTGTGTGGTGTGTTGCTCACCACCGCTGTTAACTCATTGGGATGCAAGTGGGGCTTCTGTCCCCTCAAAATGAAAGGGAGTAGTTCTGTTTGCACATCTCAGCTTAAGAGGGCCACTAGAACACACACACACGCACGGACGCACGCACGCGCACACACACACACAAGCAGGCGTAGACTCATTTGTCCCGCTGGCATGACGAGAGTCGCTAAAGTTGAATGGCTGAATGTTGACCCACTTGAAGCTTGTGTCTGTCCTCTGTTAGTGTGTTAGTGGCTGAGGGAGAAGTAGAGGAGAGAAAGAGAGAGACGAAGAGGATGAAGAAGGCGCTGTGTGTCCTGTCGAGGGATTAGACAGCTGATGGTGAATATGTAACAACTGACCAGCCTGCATTTTCTCACTTCCCGCCATCGGGACACACATAAATAGAATGGCCAGCCCTGATGGAGCACAATAAAGAATGGCAAACACGCACACAGATTTCAAACACACACCCACACACACACACACACATTTCAAGCACACACCCACACCCACACGCACACACACACACACACACACACACACACACACACACACACACAGATTCTAAACAAAAAAACACACTGGTGTTTGATTTCAAAGTGACTGAGCTGATGGCTGGCTGTGCGTGTGTGACGTGTGCGTGTGTGTGTGTGTGTGTGTGTGTGTGTGTGACGTGTTGTTAAGGGATGAGTTTGGATGGACTCTCAAAACATAGCTAACATAGCTAACAGTGTACAGATCTGTTGTGGTGTCAACAACACACATTTTGTACATATCTACTTGAATGTAATTCTTTGGTAAATATCTATACATATATTTCGATATAAATATACATCCAACAATATACATCCTAATCCTAATTGCTGTTTCCCTCGAGTCACATTAAAGTTACCCCTTGCTGTCCACATCACAACAACACACAACTCACCTGCATAGGGTGGCTCAGCATGAATAGGATACCTTGTGGTATCATGATCTCATAATGAAAGGAGGATTACAGGCCAAGTATTAGCTGGTATGACCAACACCCAGCCCTCTCAGATAACACTGAGCACTTTAGTGTACAGACAGCGCAACACACATTTGTATCAGCATTCTCAGAGCAGACGTTTAAAGCCAGGGCTTTACCATTGAATACAGACCATTCATAATGTCATGCACATGTCATATTCTGTGGAGATATTATTGCATAAAATGACTTAGAGATGCTCATTTAGAGTATAATATAAAGAAATAGGGAGAGACAAAGAAGGAGATAGTGAGAGGGATCTAGAGAGGTGAGGCACTAGAGGGGGGGAGAGACAGAAAGAGAGGAAGAGAGAGAGAGAGAGAGGAAGAGAGAGAGAGAGTGAGGAAGCGAGGGATAAAGAGAAAAGACGAGAGAGAAGAGAAAGAGGGGGAGAAAAAAGGGAGAGTGAGAAGAGAGGGAGAGAGAAAGAGGGAGATAGAGAGAAGGGGAAAGAAAGAAGGAGAAGAAGCGAGATAAGGAGAGAGCGGGGGTTGGGGGAGTGAAAGACGGAGTGAGGGAAAGAGAGAGGAATGGGGAGAGAGAGAGAGAGAGGTGGAGAAAAGCACCCACTTCCCTCTGCAGAGAAAGTCCCGCCCACATGTTTGTCATTCAGGGAGAGTGCACGGCCTGCAGCCCAGCTTCCTGTTGCACGAGGATGCACCTGCTCCGGTCGAGCAGGTCCTGTGCGGCTCGAGTCCCCGTCAACACAGCTGTGCTGCCGAGCACGTCCCAGCTCGTCTCAGCCACCCAGCTCCATCGTCGAGTGAGTCAGAGCTTGTGCAAAAAACACACAATAGCACGTGTATAGTGCCCATGTTGTTCTGTGTGCAGAGTAACACGGATGTAGGGGTGTTTTTCTTCCATTGACTATGTGACATTTTAGGAAGTGTAGCTCCTATATTTTGTCCACATGAGAAGAGCTGTTTGCCTGAGCCTTTTGAAGTGCACACGCCCCGAACACACACACACACACACACACACACACACACATGCAGACATGGGTGTGTGCACGAAAAACACATGCACAGGTCTTTCATCAACAGGAGGCGAAACCCTCATCATTCTCAATCACAGTATTATGTGCCGCCCTGGCACCGCCACGGTAGAGTATTGTCATTGTTATACCACCTTCCTGGTTCTGTGTCATTCATATTTCCCCTCCCTTCAAGCCGTTCCACCCACCTCTCTGCCTATTGTGACGGGCAAAACAAAACAACAGGCGCCCACACTAGAGCGTCGACAAGCAAGAAAGAAGAACAGGGAGAACAATAATAACACAGCTGGATGAAAACCCGACCTCCCCAGAAATTCCCCCTTCTAAAAGCCAAGGATGAGGGATAACAGCCAACTCGGATATAAAGTATACTTGTATAAACTAAAAAGCAATGTATGTTCTCTTTATTGCCATTTAGTCATTTAGCATATGCTTTTTATCCAAAGTGACTAACATGCTTTTAGGTCCATGTCAGGGCAGGTTGTTAGGTATCTTGCTCAAGGTTGCCTGCAAACATAGGGGATCAAACCCAGGACCCAGGACTCTTACGGTGACCCGATTCACCACGCTGTCCCTGCATCCTTTAGTACGTGAACATACACATTTTTGGCCTGGTTTGGGGGGGGGGGGGGGTAGAGATATTGAATTGTAGGAGGGGGTGTTTTGGGGATAAGAAGGGGAGCAAGACAAGGGCGTCCTCTGTCTCCGCTGAGGTTTGGCAGGCAGGTGAAGCCCAGAGACAAGCCCCTATTTGAGATCTCCCCTTTCAGTTTGGTTCTGTCTGTTTGCAAAGCTCTGGAGGTCCCCCCACTGCTGCGTATCACTGGCTGCCCAGAGACAAAGCCACTTTGTGGGGTGAGGGATAGTTTTCCCTCCCCTTCGGCCACAGCCACAGAGGTGGATCGGTGATAAGGCTGTCGTCTCTTCACTCAGATGGGGCCCGCAGACACTGATGGATGACGGTCGAGGGAACAGAGATTTGTCTGATTTTTCAGGTGGATTCAAACTACTTCAAAAATGACCTCATATAATCACTCCCTTGTTCATATATTTCTACTCTCCTAGTTGACCTGTGTCAGAATTCCACAACAATGAATAACCTCAACTGACAAATCTGTTTGCTTCGAGCACTGACTGCAAATCCTTGTGTCAACAGGGAACAACAATAAGCACTTGAATGTCCTGTTCCTCAACAAGAAGACCAGGAAATGACCTATACCCTGTCAATGACTCCACATTCATGTAGCTATCCTGGTGCAAACCAGTGTTTCAACAAAAACAATTCCTTGACCATTGCTTGGAAATGTATCAGTTAACTACTTCATCTATCTAGCTACTCATCTATGGATCTGTGAGCTAGAATGAAGGAAACAGATGGGATGAGGGAGTGACTTGACTCTAATTTATTTTGATTTATGGTTCAGATGGCCAAAGGGCACGAACCCACCCACACCCCTCCAAACACACACACACACACACTCTCTATCTCTATCTCTCTCCACACAGAAAAAGTGAGGTTTCCCAGACGGTGGGAGTAGTGCTGCTAGTGTTGGGTCTGTGTCTTGGTAGGAATCCATTGGTTCCGCTCCCAGCGCTGAGGGGGAGAGGACCAGAGCAGGTGATGAGACCCTGCCACATGACGGCAGACCACCACTAATCACCACAGCACTTTAAGGGCTTTAAACTTTCTTACTCCAAGATAAGGGTCTGACCGGTGGCGGGGGGGGGGGGGGTGTTGGACACCTCTGGCTACGGCCAAAGAAATGAGATGAACCAGGGTCCTTCCAGGTGTGTGTGTGTGTGTGTGTGTGTGTGTGTGTGTGTGTGTGTGTGTGTGTGTGTTGGGGGGGGGGGGGGGGAGCCCCAGGCAGCACCCCTGGGTCGTAAAAAGAGCAAGGGAGGGGCAGATAAGGACTTGCTGGGGAGACGTACCCCTGCAACCCCCCCCCCCCCACCCCCAATCTCCCCTCTCTTATCTCTGATCAGTCCTCCCCTTGCATGCACCCCTCCAGGCTCCAACCTCAACACGACCTCCCCCCCCCCCCCCCCACCTCCCCCCATCACAGTAACCAGGGACAGAGAGCCGGACCCTGGAAGCGGTGGGCTCCTGGCATGCCTCCCCTTCACCCCCGCGTCGCCATGGCAGTGGAGACAGATAGAGAAGGCCAGGTCCAGAGCCGGGCAGTGTTAATCATTAGACAGACACCGGGCCCTCATCAGCCCCTCCCTCCCTCAACCCCCGTCTCTACACTACAGGGCAAAGTCCATTAGACTGATGGACTCTCCTCTGCTTTGGAGTCAATAAACTCCCAGACCAGAGAGAGGCAGGGGTGGGCGGGGGAGAGGGGGGTGGGGTGGGGTGGTTTAGACGCCTCTGTGATTGTTAATGCTAATATAAGGGCAGACCTGCTGTGTGCCCCCCAGGGGTGAGGTCTGGTCTGGTCTGGTCTGGTGACCAGGGTGAACTGTAAAGTAGGAAAGAAGGAAAAGGGCCCACTGTAGCGAAAGTGCATGTTATTGGTTTGTGGATGGAAGTTTCTTTCCTTCTTTTTATTGTGGTGCAGTGGTAATATGTGATTTAATATACCATTGACTCCAGAGGTTATATTTTAACAGGGCTATGCATTCAAGAGCGAGAGAAAGAGAGAACATAAATAGTTAGGGAGGAACTGAGAGACTCAGAGATTCAGTGGTAGATTTAGTGAGAGCAAGGGTATGAAAGAGAGCAAAAGATTTACTGAGAGAAAGAGAGAGAGCAGGCGGTAGATTAAGCGAGAGCAAGAGAGGAGAAGGAGCGGGAGACGGGGAGAGAGAGACCCGCCGAGAGGGGGGAGGTCACGAGGGATACATTAAGTGAGAGCAAAAAAGAAAGAGTGAGCGAGAGACATAGAGAGACAGGGAGAGAGAGAGATGAGCGATAGAGTGAGGGAAATAGAGAGACACAGAGACTCAGAGCGATAGGTAAAGAGCGTGAACAATCGATTATGTGGAAGATATAGAGAGAGCCTGGGAGAAATAGAGAGCGAGAGAGATTGACACTCAGAGAGAGAATCAGTGGGAGACAATTCCCCCCCCCCCCCCCCCAGCTCTCACAGTTCACTGCTCATCCTGATTCTCCCCCAGCGGCCCCCTGTGATAGGCCCCGGCTCTAAGGCCCTACCCTGGCTTAATCCCCCCACGCCCAAACGGGACCACAGACACATTTCACAGGCTTATGCCTCACAATGCCCGCACTGGGCCACCAGACACTGCTTTGTGCAGCCTATTTGTATAGAGTGTGTATGGGGTCCGGGCGAAACACGGGGTGAGCAACAGGCTGTGTGTGTGTGTGTGTGTGTGTGTGTGTGTGTGTGTGTGTGTGTGTGTGTGTGTGTGTGTGTGTGTGTGTGTGTGTGTGTGTGTGTGTGTGTGTGTGTGTGTGTGTGTGTGTGTGTGTGTGTGGAGGGTATCTGGGTAGATGACTTTCACATTCTCTCTCTTTCATTTTAACCTTGACCTTTGCCCCATCCTGCACACACACTCCCACTGACAGACAGACACACACAGTTCCAAGTTCTCTACACAGCTGTTTTCTGTGGGAGCTTGACAGAGGTGGAGGAGCGATCATCACCTCTACAATGTGTCTTTCACAAAGCCTCTGCATCGGAATGTCACCGGGAACACTGGCTACCATAGTCACACACACACACACACACACACCGAATACACACACACAATTATCCAGATTCACAGAGCACACAGTGGTTTCCATATATTGTATAAATAATAGCATGCAACCGCGTGGTGCCAGGAGGTATATTGCATAAGATAAAACTTTCCCAGGCTAGAAAACCCTAGCAAGATCTAAAAATGTCAGAAGGTAAATACGAGACATGATACTGCCACAGAACCAACAGAGATCTCAACTAAATGAACAAATATTAAGCTAACAAAACATGTTTTTTTTCGGTCTGTTAACTTTCCCCTCCAGTGTTTGTGTGTGTGTGTGTGTGTGTGTGTGTGTGTGTGTGTGTGTGTGTGTGTGTGTGTGTGTGTGTGTGTGTGTGTGTGTGTGTGTGCCTCTCTCTCTCTCTCTCTCTCTCTCTGCTTTGACTTTAACTTTCTTTCCCACAGTCACCCTCTGCTTTACCTATCTTTGCCAGTCTCTCTATCACCCTCCATATCTTCTTTACCTTCCTCAGCCACTCGCTGGTTCCAGCACATTACAGAAACACAACCACTCACAGACAAAAGAGAGAAAGAGTGAGTACACTTCTACAGATTCTTCACTCCCTCCCTCCCTCCCCTCTCTCTCTCCCCTCCTTCTCCTCCTCCCACCTCTCTCTCTCTCTCTCCCTCTCCCCTTGCAGGTGGCCCCGTTCTCTGCTCTTAACGGTGTTGGGGCGGGCGAGGTAGGAATTCACATGTAAATAGGCCACTGGCTCTCTCAAGGAGAGCAGTGAGGAGAAAATTAATCTAGTGAGAATAACCCTGCATAATAGAGCAGCCTCGGGGCATCTTGCATAGAGAGATGTCCCCTCCCTGTTTGGATACATGACCCCAGAGCTCAGCATGAGGTCCCTCTGCCTTGGTTCATGTTAAGAAAACACATACTGTGCCGTACACCGTGTATGGCACAGTCACACGGTTTCGCACAAGCAGCACAGTCCCAGATAAAGTATTTCACCTTGTATTTACTTCTATATTCTAATCTTTAAGTATTTTGAGACATCATTGTGTCAAAGCATTCTAACTACTGTTTTTATTTTTACTATTTAGTCATTAAGCAGAAGCCCTTATGCTAAATGACTTAAGCCTTTAGTTTAAGCAACCCGGCATTCCGATAGTCTTTAATGAGCTGGAGTGGGTCAGGATGCCTACAGGTAGACTTTGGTGTCTGTGGCCAACATTCTCTTTGGAAGTCAAATACCCATATCTCTACCCCGCCCCCGTCTTTGGGAGTGTTTCCAAATGCACACGTTACACCAGATATACGCCCTGCCATGCTGAAGCAGGGACAGCAGGGACTGATTTCATGGGCCCTCACTGGACATGGCTGTTCAGTCATGGGACTCTGGAAGGATTGATCTCGACATGGAAGCATGTTTTAAATCTAGGAGAACAAAGGAGAACTCGCATTGACCTCAAGATCAGAGGGCATCCGACAACCAACAGATTACCGACCAACACACAGATTCGTGCAGATCCAGAAGCTGTGCTTCTTGTAGCTTAATAAAACTAACTTTTAAAAGAATGCAACAGAGGATTTGAGGTTGAGCATTACATTTTTTTTCACTATATACTATATATATATACATAACACTTGGTGGATATGCTTTCATCCATAGTGTCTCACAATACAGTGAGTTAAACATACATCAGTCAGCATGGGGATCCGTTCCCCAGTGGGAATGGAACACCAGACCCAGCACTGCTGATGCCATACTCTACCATTTGACGAACACTGTGGAATGCCAGGACCTCAATATTCCCATTTATGTGCAAGAGATCCTTTGCATACTACTTCTGCCTCTCTGACAGAGTGTCCTACATGTCCCCTTGTATACCTCAGATTGTGCTGGCTAAAGCAGCATTGCTATGGTAACTGGGTTAATGGAGGGCCCCTGAGGAGGCCTTGGGAGGGGGTCATTCACTCTAACCCACCGGGGAGGAGTGTACCAAATACAACAGGTACTGAAGCTCAGCCAGATATGGATTTGCAGCCATAGTGGCCCTCGTAACTTCCACAGGAAGTTGGCCATGAACCCACACAGACGAGCCGCAGTCCTTATGGCACCTAAGACTGTTTTGTTTGGGTTTGTGTAGTCAGCAGAATGAGAGCGATGGGAAGGGAAGCCAGCGAGCAGCAGGTAGGCCTGCTCACAGAGATCAGACGCTCGCGGTCGGGACCTGGAAGGGAAAAAAAAAACCCGGGAAAGCCGGAGTCTTGTGACTCTGATTATCCCGCACCAGTAAACACACACAGGGTGCCAACTCACACAGCACACACTGAGAACACATGCACACAGGAGATACACAGCAGACAAAACAGGACCACCAGCTTTGTGCTTCTGCCAAAATATAAACCTGAGTGTTTGTGTGTGTGTGTTCAAACTGTTGGTTTAGTACAGGATGTGTGTGTGTGTGTGTGTGTGTGTGTGTGTGTGTGTGTGCCAGGTTTCTACTTTGGCAAACATTATTTAGTAATCTTGTCAACACTATTAGAAGCATACCTTTAATAGTGTTGGCTTTAACCAGTTTAACAACAGAGTGTTTCACTTATCTCTTCGAGACAAGGTAAATGCTGTCTGTAACAGATGAAGCCCAGACCTGGTTAAAGTCTGGTCTAAAATTACAACTGGGGTGACAACAAATTAAGTGTTAATTGCCAGGTTGAGTCATGCGGTGAATTATCCAAAAGAAACGTATGTCCGGCTCCTTGTTATCCCATAAAACGTGCTAATGACGTCCACATGTATACAGCAACATGACTGACATGCCAGGGAGGATTCAGTACAGCTAAACGGTCGCAGCACGCGGCTATTTAAGTCCAAGCAGCTGCATTGTCGGAATCTCTGAACTCTTTCCGTGGAATGGGAGATGGAGAGGGGGAGATGGATAGAGAGAGATAGGGAGATGGAGAAAGAGAGAGAGTGACTGACCGCTAACAAGTACTACATCCTCGTCCACCCTGCTAAAGAAATACACAAAATACACTCTACCCTGCCAATGTCCTCCTCACACATCATCCAGGACTAAGGAAGAACCCATTGGTTTTATCATGCAGATCTACAGTATGCTATACATTATAGACACCGTTTCATGTCAGGGTATTTAATTGAAGCGGGATCAATCTTAACAAATTCAAATAACATGTTGGCAAGAGATTTTCTATGAAGATTGTAAATATTTGATTTTAAGGAATGGTTCATCATAACCCTATCCTGGTTCCCTGAGCTTTTCAGTTAACGTTTCACTAACTTGCATCAGTCTGACCACTCTAAATATAGCGCTCAGAGCAAACCGCCCGGAACAGCTGGTCAGTTAAATCAGTGATGACCGAGTGACGTCTGAATTGAACAAATTACTTGATTCCATCAAGGCCTTGTAAAAATAAACCACAACTCGTTTTCCCATTTTGGACTACATAAATCTGAATTCCTACTAGCAGCCTAAGTACTTGACGGCACCTGCTACTTAATACCAACAGCGTCTAAAAAGTAATATCACACCATTATGGAGAGTGCTCTTAATAGATTTTATTTCAGAAAAGATGATGCATAAATTAATCTACCTCATGGCAGTGTGGCCAATGAAGACCCAACTATACACAGTAGCATCTTGCAGGAGCCTACAAGCCTGAATGTTAAACTCTGACAAGAAATGCTTGTTGTTTTTTTTTAAACAGTGAAACACTATGGGATAGTGTAAAGTGCTTTTTGACAGTTGGACAAAGTAAACAATGTATTGCGGCAGCAGGTAAACTAATGTAATGTTGCAACACTTATAGAGTAAAGTACAAAAAAGATAAAGAAGAAATACATACATTGATTTTAAACAAAGAAAAGTAACACAAGATCCACATTGAAACTGGTGTGTTTGGGATATTGGATTCCTCTAGTGTTCACAGTTTGTCCGTTAGGAGCGGGGGGGGGGGGGGGGTGAACAAAATGGCCACTTGTCTCTGCCTGTTCGGTGCGTCAACATCCACACCGTCATCCCTGCTCTACACCCATCTCAAGCATCTTTCAAATCACTTTTGGTCACGTTTTCAGAATAGCCATTCAATTAATCCTTCCCACAATCGTCCACAAATACTTTCTCCGTCCCAACCGCTCTGGCCCCTCACATTTCAACATCCTTCCTCGTCAAAAACATCATCATCCTCCTCATCATCCAACTGTATTCCTCAAGAGTCACTTTCCCGGTCAGCAGCTTTCCCATCATCATTGGGGATCAGGGGGGGGGATGGGGGAACTCAAATCTGAACTGATAAAACTCAGCACGTTCAACATATACTGTAGCGGAAACAGATCCATGCAACCGAGGCGAGGATAAATCCTGGGTCCTTCACATTGATCGACATATTTCACTCTTTACTTTAGAGATATTATACATGATCGGTTCTTCCTTTAAAAAGTCCTGTCTTTCTTTCCCCACCCGTGACTCCGAGATCATCTCTTCCTCCTCTGCTGCTGCTGCTGCTGCTGGGCCTTGCGGCGCTTCAGGATCATCTCGTGGATCTTCTCCATGCCCTCCCGCAGGCCGTCCCCCGTGATGGCGCAGGCGGGCTGCAGGTGCCACGGCGTGCCGGGCCCCAGCTCCTTCAGCGC
The DNA here is from genome assembly GCF_964030765.1 of Micromesistius poutassou. Taxonomy (NCBI): domain Eukaryota; kingdom Metazoa; phylum Chordata; class Actinopteri; order Gadiformes; family Gadidae; genus Micromesistius; species Micromesistius poutassou. The sequence goes on from NC_140278.1 coordinate 16,743,132, forward strand.
CAGGCCCCGCTCCATCTCTGCCAGCGTCAGGGAGTTCCTCAGGTCCTGCTTGTTGGCCACCACCAGCACGGGCACGCCCAGGTTCTCCATCGTCTTGGCGATGCGGTGCAGCTCCGTCTTGGCCTCCTCCAGGCGCTCGCCGTCCACAGAGTCCACCACAAACACGATGCCGTCGGCGCCCCGCGTGTACGACTTCCACAGCGGCCGCAGCTTCTCCTGACCGCCCACGTCCCAGAAGTGGAAGGTGGCCGCGGTGCGGTTGCCCCCCAGGGACAGCTTCACCTTCTCGGCGTTGAAGCCCCGGGTGGGCACGGTGTTGACAAACTCGTTGAAGCGCAGCCTGTACAGCGTGGTGGTCTTGCCGGCAGAGTCAAGGCCCAGGATGGCCATGTGAAAGGACTGGAAGAAGGGAACGGAGGGCAGGAATCCGGGTTGTTCTGAGAATCCATTCCCCATGTTTTTGTTTTCATGAGGAAGGGATTGTTTTGGTTTACTCCGATCTGTGGGTTAACCTCGGGTTTGGTTGTATTCCCTCCGAACAAAGTGAAATAATGGCAGCAGTTACCTGGAAACGTCACATGTGTTATTATGAGTCACTTCCTGGAGGTTTATTTACACAGCGAGATACGCAGGTGCACGTAGGTCATGGCACGATGGCACTGGAACACATACCGACACACTGTTTTATTATCCATTTATAATATATAACCTATAAAATATAACATTTAAAGAGATACTAGGCTACCTTTAACCCTACAATGAAATGACAGGTGATTAGTTATTGCCCAATCAAATGACTTTATGCTCGTTCTCCGGACTTTGTCTGAACTACAAGGCCGGATCATATATGCCAACCTCTTATAGAAACGTTAGGTTGAGATGCCCCAGCACCAAAGGGACCAATCGTCTCTTCTGTCCCGCAACAACCACGTTTAAACCCACAGCAGCGCGGTTATGTCCCCCTCTCCCCGTGCACGGGGTAGGTTCTGGTGGAGAGTCGCTGCGTGGTTGGAACAACCCGTCGGGCAACACGGTCGTCAATCACGGGTATTTTGGAAACCACACGGTCCACTGTTGCCTGATGCGACCACATTTACCGTCAAACGTCGATATATCTAATCTGATGTAGGAGGGCTGATGTTACAGATTCTCCAAACTTTTAAAGAGCATTACCTTATCGGAGTTCGGTTTCTCCTTCATTGACATGCGACGAACAGCGATACATAATATGCACCGAGGTGCAATTGTTCAGCGATAATATCAGAAACCGAGAGTGAAAGTTAAATAAACGACATTAATAGTAGAAACTTACCGCTGGTTGAAGGCGGGCGGACAGCGTGTGTGAGAGCTGCCTGTTCGGTCGCTCTAGCAACAAGCCGCCGTACTAATGTCAGGCCCGCGAGCGCCGCCCAACGCCGTCCTGTGTTTACCTTCAAACTGATTGGTCAGACCAATGCCCTCCCTGGACGCACAGTGGGGGCTTCGTCGCTCTACTCTTTTTTTTATAAATCTGTTGAGCCGCGAGCGATATACATTTTTAAAATGTATATATATAAATTATACATGTTGGATAAATGGTCTGTAGGCATAATAGGCATAATTACATGATTCCATTTTTATGATTTTATATAATCGGTCCTAATGTGTTTTATAATTTCGAGAATTTTCGAATGATCTAAGGCCTAATAATAATAATAGAGTTAAAAGTCAAAATATCCGATGCCAAATGTATATCAAAGATTTTATTTAGCCGGTGAACATAGGCCTATAAGAAGCAAAACACTTTAAAATGCTGTGATTGCAGAAAACGGTGTCATTAATTATTCACCTTCTATTTTAGCCTATAGCCATGGCGTATGACAGTGTTTGCGTAAGGGTTGAGTTAGCAGAGGTATTTCAGTTATGCTCGACCATATGCTAGCTGGCCATGCTTGGGATGTTTAGGGAGCGGCGACCGGACAGTTGTCAGGGGATCCCCGTGGGCCCAATATCTCACGACGATGGCACGTTGATCTCCACGGTGACCTTCTCCCATGCAGAAAGAAAGGCTTTGTTTGATGACGCTGCTTGATATGATTTATTACCACAATATTTTCCTCATTAAAATTCAGAAAACAGACAACGTATTATTGAATATTTTAAATGTAAGTCAGGGTGGTCATTGATACTGACTATTTTGGTTCCCAATTTGATTAGAACTACTGGAAGGCTGGGAACATGTGTCTGGGAACAAATATGAGATTTCACTGCAGTGAACCTCAAATATTTTTAAGCTTGATTCCATTTATTATTCCATCCATCCAAGACATCCACCATAAAACACTAACATTCACAGATTGGTTTTACTGTTTGCCAGTGTCAATGTAAAATGTTTTACAACACTTCCGTTATAAAACACTACTTTAATGTTCATTTTACATGGCACTCCCGTTCCAACGTCTCACACTCCGACCAGAGCCATCTTTTGGAGTGGGGTGTAGAGCCGCAACACCGCCACGTCAAAGTCCCCCACTCAGTCACTCCCTCCCGGCCGCCAGCTTCACCTCCACAGAGTGGTCCCCCTTTGAGCCCCCCATGCAGGGCGGGCTCTTGGCCACGGAGGGGTTACTGCCCCACTGGGCGGGGGTCTTGGCCTGGATGGCCAGTGCATGCACACGGCTGCTCAGCTCCTCCCGCAGTGCCTCATTCACCAGGCGGTGGCGCTGTATCAGGGAGAGGCCGTCGAAACGTGGGCTCACCACCAACACGCGGAAGTGGGACTCGGAGCCCGGTGGCACGGCGTGCATGTGGCTCTCGTTGTGGACTTCCAGGTGCGCTGGCTCAAGGGCGCCAGTCAGCTTGGTTCTGATGGCCGTCTCCACAGGCCGACCCCCGGAGCCGGGGTCCATATGAGCTGAGGAGGAGTGGGCCAGGGGGCGAGTTAGAGCGGGGAGGGTGGCGGAGACGGGCCGGGCACAGAGCAGTACGCGGGCCAGCATCAGAATAGGTGCCGGGACACCACTAATGATGGGGGAAACAGAGTCCGATTCCCTCCACGAGTAACCTGTGGATACATAGTTGGATGTGTGGAAAAAGGTGTTAGAATGAAGATATCAGAAGAAGAGAAGAACTCAGAACTTAAAATTAAGCGTTCCTGCATTTTTAATTTTCAGTATTTCACGTGAATTTTTAAATCAATTGTACAATTGATAACGAAAATTAGCAAATACCCCCACCTAGTGGGGAATGTTGTCAATATACCTAAGCCCTATAAATTACGTCTTATGATTAATGAGGCTAATTTATAGCCTCATGGTAAATATTATATTCCAATTGTATATATAACATCTCAAATAGCCATACTTAATAACTAGTCCTTGTCATGGTTTTACAAAAAATATTGTTTGTTATGTATGAGCAACTTTAGGTCAATGAGTCTGTAACGGTTCAGCCTTATTGACAGAAAGTTGTTCCATCAATTACGTGGATTTTTATGAAAGCGAAGCTGTCCGTAGAGGTGGAATATAAGAGAGTATCTACATTAAATAAAAGAAGATAAGAATACTATTTTATGTGAAGGGCTCTCCATGGAGGGAACTGCAACCAAGGACGCAGTAATGCGATCGTCTAACGTTAGCATAGTTAAACGTTTCCCATTAGCAAACTACAGTTATACAAATCTTCATTTTTGAATGTTCGTTGATACGAATCGTTGTAGCCTACGTGTCCTATTTGTACATGTGTGTTACGTGGTTATTGATGTACATACTCACCCTTTAGAATTGAATGCTAGCTGTTGTCAATGGACAACGGATGTTGCGTCATAGAAGGCTATGCCGGACATGCGTACTGCTGGTACTTCGTTGCGACTTCATACTATTACGCTGAAGACTGAAATTATTCTTAATTACTGGAGAAAAAATGACAAATGACAAACACATTTTAATTTTAGAGTTATTTTTATTCATGGTCTTTTGTTATTCATTGCAGATCTAACGGGTCAGTTGCCCAACAGCAACCCCCCCACCAAAACTCAACAAATAAAATATATGAAAAAATCTCACACACCTTAGAACAGAATTGACATCGTAACATTTAGCTTAACTATTATTCAGAACCTGTATTTAACATGTATTTACTCGTTATTCATTCTCATTTACAAAATACACAAAATCAAAGACAACATACAGTATTTTTCATTTACACTTCTTATTTAATATAACCTTTTATATTTATGCTTTCACAAAGAGAATCTATGCATACATACAAACAACTACAGTTTCTACAGCACAGTACAATGACGATTGTGATAAATTCTTTGTAATATTGAGTTAATGGCATTGCAGTCATATCGACAGCATCAGGACCTAGATTTAGCTTTAGAGAGAACACATGAATGTGAGCCATTCAGTCCTGTTTTGTAGAGCCAACAGTCAGCGTTTCCATGGACGTGGCCAGCATAATAATGTGCTTTTCAGGGAGAGAAAATAGACAAATATCCCAAAACATTTATTGCTTTGTTAACTTTTTGCACTCAAAATTGACTGTTGCTTAGGCAACAATAATTTAATAATACAAAATAACCCTGTAACAGAAGCTAGGATATGTATATACTACATACAAACTGGAATTGAACGGAGAATCAAACAGAATACCAGATTCACTGGAATAGTTTGCGTTTTCATGGCGATTTCACGTTCAACTATACGGCAATTACATTGACGTGGTTATTTCTTTTTTTTATTTCAAGAGCAACAGAGGACGTATGATGAGATAAAACACATATTAACGGTATTCAAACATTGACTTTTTGTTTTTCTGATTACATAGAATTCTTCATTTCTAGGCCTTTAATGTGCTGAAACGTTCTGACTGTCTGACCATTAAAGTTCTCTAGTCACTTCAGTGACTCTTACTCACGATACATTACCGAGGGATCCAAGAACACAGGGCGTCATCTTATTACTTATAACCTTTTGATTTTATTTACATATATTTATACCTATATCAGAGATCTGACGGTTTGATGTGTAAACCAAAGACACAAAGAAATATTTGGCAATAATTTACGGTGCTTTCGTCACGCTCACACATGAGTCACATGATGGTCACAGATGTCCAGTTCATTTGAAAACATATATTGTGGGATGTTATATGGGCGCGGGGGGGGGAATTCATCCATGTCCTTGGAACGCTTATGTTCACAACTGCATGTGTGTTGGTGATCTGATCATTTGGTTGTGTGTTTAGTCTATGTGCTCGCTCTTTTTAAAACGCCAGCTGGACAAGCGACCAATCTCGTGTCTCGAAGCACTGAAGACATCGGTTAGTGTGGTTGTACATCGGAGTACACATAGTGCAGTGGGTTGTCTTTTCCTTTTTTTTTTTTCTACCTGTCTCAAGTCTACATATGGCTGCTATCCTACAAAATGGCAGTTTGGACAAAAGAATAAACATTGTTTTCTTTGATCTGACCAGATTTGATTTTTGATTGGATCCGATTTGTGACTGTTCGTTTTTATTTTCCCACGCAATTGTGAACATATCTGGTTTTGGTGAATTGGATCCATTTAGTGGAAATAGGCTCATGGTTCTGTGCCATTTTTGGTGTTCAAATGGAGCACCTGGTAGTGGGCTTCCCACCACTGTTCCTGTGTGTGACCTTCTCTGTGAATTTATAATTGTTTTGAATAGAGCTAAATGAATACCTCTGTTTCGCCAGGCTTCAACTCCCAAACCATCTCTGTATGTGTGAACCATGTTACTTTTTGAGCTGTGCCCTGCAAAAATAGATAAATAAAATAAATAGAAAAGGAAATTCTAGGTTTCTACTTAGGGCACAATGACTTAGATCAAACTTGAAGGTAAACCATTTATACTTTAATTTAACGTTTGATTCATTCTCTAAAAGCAATAAATGCATCCTTAGAGCAACCTTAGTTGATCCTTAGATCAACTTTTAAACATAGCTAAAATCACGCCAGTTTAAATAGTTTGATTGTTATTGAGGACTGTAGTCCAATGACACAATGAGAGGTTCGACCTTCCACAAGAGAGATGCCTTAATCTCAACATTGCTATTCAATAATAATATTCATTTTTTTAGACACCTGCCATTTACAATAAGACCATTCACACATGAAGTTAAACCATGACGTTTCCACTCAATTATACAGATGAGAATGATCCCTTTATTGTATCTTCTCTGGACTGGTAGGGAGCTTTTGTTTTCAACACACACGTTTATATATTTCTATATGTATATTTGTTTTGCTATATTTATAATCTATAATCATCTATAATGATGTTGCACACATTCTTTCCGAGACCATTCAGTTATTAGTTAATCGGTTCTTTATGAATTGAAACTGCTTCAGTTGAAATAGACATGCATGGAATTTGTAAATGTAAGCTATACAATTATAGCTTCACATATACATTTATATATATATATATATATAATGTATATAATTATATATTTATGATTGACTACAATAACAGATGATTATCATCTGTATATGCAAACAGAAAAACATAAAATCAGGATGATTGCACATTTAAAGGGTTGGGTTGTGCTTTAAGATAGTTAACGTTCATGGCTATTCAAATGCAATGTAGCCTTTTTTTGGGTAGCTTTTTGAATATATCCTCGGTCGCACAACTTAAAAGATGGAGTCAGAGCACAAATGCAATGTGTCTAAATGGGGCCCACTGTTCAACTTACCCCAAAGTCGAGTAGATACGTTGTTATATGCACAGCACATTGAATGAAAGTAAATATGCCATAAACATGCAAGTACTTGACAATACTGCCTAGGCATTTCATCAAATAAGATGAATTTAAAATTGCACTATAAATCTTTAAAAGTTTCAAGTCGGATGAATTTGGAAATTATGAATGACTTTCGTCGAATTTGAAACATGTTATTGGCATTCACACTGGCATACAGTTGTGCTTTTAATGTTAAAATTCAGTGTGAACTATTTGTGTTTAATACTTTTTAGATGCAACCCATACATCAGGCAGCATTTCATGTTTCACCATTGTCTTGTTAGGGGAGAATCCATGCACTGATTGATTAAACCTCCTCTCAGCTGTAAAAAAAATTATCAAAAAGTAATGTTTAAAGGGAAAAGAGCTCAGAAATGAAAGACCTGGAATGTCCTATAATCTATAAAATGGCAGTTAGGTTGTACACCGACACAAGACCGTTAGGATATATAAGAGTCAGGGCCGGTCATGTGACACGACCAAGCTAATCAAAGCATGTGTTCGGTTTAGAATCAACAATGCTTCAAATAAAAAGGCCTATTCTTTTCAAATTGAAAAAATGACAAAGCAGAGAGGACTTTAGAGGTGATGTGAATAGCTCAATAAAACGATGAACATTATGTCGAAGACGTTTGAAGCCAATGAAGAGTGGTCATCATCCTCATCATTCGGTCTATTTGCATGGCTCCTTCTCAAGGACCCTGGTTCTCTAACCTCTTACCCCAGTCGGGCCACTGGTGTTTGTGCTAGTGGCCATCTCAATAAACGCACCAACGATGCACACATAAAGATGCGCCTTGCACTTTAAACTGGCACCCGATTCAGAATCTCAGCAGTTGTAATTTCTCATTGTGATCCCACCAATGTTAAAAGTGTCACACAGGCTTTCACTACACCCACCAATTGCTCTAAAACATGGAGTGTGTGTGTCTGTACGATGGTCGGTGAATCCAAAGGACAAGAATTTCTTAATATATGTATATACAGCCGGGGGGCGGTTCGCATTGACTTCTATGCAGAGATCTGAACGTTGTTAGTTTTAGGTTATGGGGGGGGGGGGGGGGAGGGTGAAGTGGAGTGGGGGTTAGAGGGTAGAGTTTCAAGGGCTTGAGTGTATTTTTTGTTTTTTGCTTGTTCACAGTGTGGCTGACACCTTTCTGACGCCTCCCCATCCGCCACCCCACTCACTCACTCACGCCCCACCTGCCCACTACTGCAGCACCTGGCCCCGCGTCTCAGGCAGCTTGAGGGCCAGGAAGCTGCCGGCGGCCAGGGCCCCCGAGGCGAAGAGGATGGGCACGGCCTTGGTGATGCCCACGAAGGAGGTGAAGATGCTGATGCCCAGCACGGCGGCCAGCTTGCAGAGGGCGTTGAGGAAGCCAAACGCCGTGCATCTGGATGGGAGGGGAGGGATAATATTGCCATTCATTAACATTCTTGATGTTAACACATTGGTAAAAACTTGCTTTGGACACAAGAGGGCACCACAGTCTGCAACATCACAGAGTCGCCCTCTACGAATAACACCTGGAACTATATGTTTGCATATTTGCAATGTATGGATTGATTTAATTCATATTTTTAGTTTGCCAATATGTATTTGATGTTCATAGTGATTTACATTTACATGTACTGTTGTTCTCATTTAATTGAAGATATGACAACATCAATACTAACAAACTTCCGAGTTCTGACCACATGGTGGTGGTAAAAGGCAATTCTCCACGTATCTACTCCCCAGAATTGAGTCACACCCATCATTTCTTGCCCTCCTCCTCCCCAACCAATCATTGTTCAGCCCTGCAGTTCAACATCCCAAGTGGTGGTTGTCCCACAATCCATTCGCCCTCCCTGTGATTATCACTTTAAACCCGCCCCCACACCTTCATCTGGGTTGTCATGGAGATTGTGAGTCTGTGTGTGTTTTTATATGCATGTGGATCTACGTGTGTGTGTGTGTGTGTGTGTGTGTGTGTGTGTGCATGTGGCACTTGTCAGGACACCATTGTAATTAAGAATTTATTCTTAATGACTTGCCTGGGTAAATAAAGATAATGTTATGTGTGTGATGTGTGTGTGTGTGGAGGGTATCTGGGTAGAGGCCAAAAGGGTCACAAATATACCTCATTGTAGACAAGTATTCTTTAAATTAACGTAAAATTATGCATTTAAGCTTCACCACATGCGGTGAATCATGATTCTCAGTCACTGTGCGTGCGTGCGTCCTCACCTCTTGTCAGAGGGGTAGAGCTCCACGGTGAGCACGTCCAGGGCGTTCCAGGAGGCAATGCTGATGCCCCCGAACAGGCAGAGCAGAGCGATCATGGCCGACTCGCTGTTACCGAAGGACAGGAAGAAGCAGCTGACGCAGGAGATCACACTGGAGCCGGCTGGGGGACGGGGGACAGACAGGAGGAGTTAGGGAGGACAGGGGAGGGGAACGGATCTGTGATGGCCGCGACACAGTGGCTGCGAGCATTGTGCAGCCCGCTAAGCTCGACATGTGCCCCGGTGGATTTTCCTCCTGGGCTTTTGCTGCAGAGATGAGAACTGCAGTCAATTATCAGTTTTGGTCCATCATGGGAGTGCATTTTGGCCTTGAATAAGCACGGCAGGTATATACGAGATATGAGTATATTATATATAAGGCTGTGCACTCACTCTACAGTGAGTCAATTATATTTAACTTTGACTGTAGGATCTGTGGACTAGTCGCTTCCCAGTAGTACATAGCACAGGTAGACCAGGAAGCAAGAGTCCCAGAGTAAATGTCACACCACCAACCCACATCAGCCCAGAGTAAATGTCACACCACCAACCCACATCAACAACAACATCAACCCAAAGACAATGCCCCCCCCCCCCCGACATAAAATAAACCCCTGAGCCCTCCTGGCATTTTACCCAGCATCCTCAGCCTTCCAATCTTGTCCATGAGCAGCGCAGAGACAATGTTGCCCGGCAACACGGCCAGAGTGCCCAGGAAGCTGACAAAGTACACCATGTAGGCGTTGTTGTCGTCGCTGACGTCGCTGAGCAGGCAGCCCTCCTTGTTGTGCAGAAACGTGCTGTTGATGAGTCGGCTGTTGATCAGCCGGTACTTGAACAGGTCTGGTGGGAGAGATTTAAAGAGAGGGGGGAGAGAGGTAGGGGAGAGAGAGGGAGGGAGATGGACAGAGAGAGGGGGGGGGGTAATGACAGAGTGATGGGGAGGGACGGAAATAGACGAGATGAGAAGGACAAAGAGGGGAGAGAGAAAGCAGGCGGAAGGGAAAGATAGAAGGGGGATAAATAGAGTGAGAGAAAGGGTAAAGGAGGGGAAGAGAGAGAAAACAGTTGTGGAGTGGGCAAGAGAGAGCGAGAGAGAGCGAGAGAGAGAGAGAGAGAGAGAGAGAGATTGGTTAGTGGATCTTGAGATGCAGTCGATGGGTGGAGCTGATTGTCGGCCAGGAGGAGAGCTAAACGCGATGAGCAGAGTGCTATCAGACTGCGATGCCCTAATCCATGGACTGTGCATGGGGACCGGCCCTCCTGAAAATGGTCATTTAGCAGATGCTCTGATAAAAACACAACTTAGAATGAATTCTAGGACACATGTCATTTGGTTCCCAAAGATTGTGCCGAGAAGCCGTGGCGATGAGGACAAAAAAAGGTCATGTGTGTGTCTCTTTAAGAGCGACCACCAAAATGTTTTGCTGGTCTGCTTTTGCATACGCTTGACTTTGGATCCATAAATAGTCGGTGAGCGGGGAGGGCTGGTGTGCCTCAGCCCCACGAGGTGTTGGACCTACTGCACCACACTACCCTGCCCCCCTGGTACCATCTCTACTCTTCTCTGGACGGATCCCAGACACCTGTAACCCGACGTGTCATCAGCTGTTGTAATGTTATACAACAACTTTATCTGGCAGCCTCCCCCGGTCTTCTGTGTGACGCCAGCCCGGATAATAAGCAATCATAACGGGTGATAATCGGTGATTTGAATTTGAATGAGAAAGTCCCATCTGGTGCATCGAGGTGCTATGAATGATCGGTTGAATGGCAGGAGAACTGCAAACAGATCACAAAGACAAGAGGGACGTTGGAGCGCTGATAACACATACTGCCTGTTATCACAATGTGTATATGCATGTGTGTGGGTGTTTGTGTATGTGTGTGTGTGTGTGTGTGTGTGTGTGTGTGTGATTGTGTGTGTTTGCGTGCAAGTATTCACGCTTACATTTACGTGTGTGTGCTTATCAAAATGTGTGTGTGTGTGTGTGTGTGCGTGTGCGTGCTTGAGTGTTGCACACCTGTGTTGTAGAAGAGGGTGGCGATGAAGGTGCAGTTCTTGAAGAAGGTGTTGCTGGAGGTGATGTCCTCAAAGTAGCATTCCTCGAACAAAGAGTCCTCAAACACCATGGACTTCATCTTCAGGTTCATGAACCTGTAGGGGAGAACCACAATGTCTACCCCTGCTGCTGTCACGCCATGCTTGGTGCTTAGCTAATCCAGGTAACCAACAGAGGGTCCAGGGACACCATTTACCGTCACTGTTGTCACAATACGATTGGTGCTAAGCTACGCTATGAGTCCAAGAACAATGTTTGCTGTTGTTGTCTTCATGCTACACTTAGCCCTAAGCTTAGGTGGATACATAGGTAAATAGGTTATAGGTAATAGTACTACTACTCACAATATTTGCATTGACAAGATTTTCAAGATGTCTACTCTTGTACTCTTTTTTTGTAGGTCAAAATAGTTTTTTTGTTTTGTATTATTTTATATCTCTTTTTATCTTTTATCTTTTTTATCTCTTTTTAAATATTTTATTGTCCTCTAATTCTGCTACTTTGACACTCAAGTTTCCAATCTGGAATTGATGATAGAATCTTGATGATCTTATCGTAAAGTGGCAATCTCGAAGATTTTCATGTGACAAATGTCTGTTAGGTATACTATCTATCTATCACTATATTACCCTATGTCCATTCTTGTGTTTATTCCCACTTTACATTTGCAGTATTTTGAATGCTACTACCTTGGTATCGGCGGCAACACCTTTGGGATCTACAAGCGGATAATGGCTCTGTATCCTGGTCGCTAATCACCATGGTGACCGGGGGCAGGGGCGGGGATTAGCAGGTGGCCACTCACTTGTCGTTGAAGTACTGGCCCTTCTTGTGGACCTGGTTCTCCAGGGTGAAGTTGAAGGTGACATGCTCCACACGCTCCTGGGTGAAGGTCTTGGTGCGTGACGAATACTCCTGCTTCTGGAGGTACTTGATCATGTCTGGGAACCACACCGTCAGGCCGTAGTAGCTAGGGGCGGGGAGAGTGGGAGAGGGGGGTGAGGGAGTAGAGGAGGAGGGAGAAGGAGAGAGAGAGGGAGAGAAGGGTGAGGGAGAAAAAGAGTAAGGAGAGGGAGAGAGAGGAGAATTAGACAGTGGTAGAGAGGGAAAGAGAGGGTGGTAAAGCCGACAAGAGAAAAAGAGGGAAAGAGTGGGAGAAAGAGAGGGTTTGACCAAAGGAGAGAGGAAAATAGTTTCAGAGAAACAGAGGAAGAGAGAGAAAGAGAGGGAGAGAGTACACGGGGAAAATAAGCATGTATCAGAAAAAGAAACAGAGAGAGGAAGAATTAGGGAGAAACAGAGGGAATGAGTAGATGTAGAGAGAGACAGAGAGAGAGCGAGAGAGAGACAATGAGAGAGAGAAAGAGATTGTACTAATTAGAAAGGATGATTGATGAGTTATTCTGCCTCCTATTCTTTATTATTGATAGGTTTATTTAAATCAAAAATAATTATTGTCACATTTTAATTTGTGCATGTTCCATACTATCTTTGGAACACAATGAATCTCTGAGCTCATGTTTAATTTGCTCTGACATATGTGTCTGGTCCCTATGGGGCCCCCTTAGGGTCACATGATAAAACATTAAAAATAAATGTAAATAAATGTGTAAATCCATGCGAACAGATTGGTAAAGGATTCGTAAACCATGTGCACAGATTTGCAATCCACATGCCCTGTTCTTCAGCAAATGGACCCGCCTTGGAAGGCTATGACCACTTCTTCCCAGTAAGTCCAATTCATCTAGATTTAAGGGCAGATTTATTTATGGTGAAATGAGTGCTATTGATTTAGCTTTTTGTTGTGGCCCTTTCACGGCTTTTATGTGCATTGTTAGTGCTTTTCACCTGAAAACCACCATTACAATAAGTGGTCAAGCAACTAGCTTAAAATAACGGTAGCTACCTATCCAAGCATGTGGTTTGGACCCACAGCTTTTATAGTGCAATTTAGCGGAGGTTGTCATGCTCCAAGGCAGGCCAATTTGCTGAAGAGCAGAGGAGGGGGTGTGGATTGCAAATCCGTGCACACGGTTTGCGGCTCTGAGGACATGCTTTACCAAACCGCTCGCACGCTTTACTAATCTGTGTGCACCGGTTTACACTTGATTTAAAAATAAAAATCATGTGACCCAGGGGGTAGGTCCACCTATGGTTCAGAAAGATTTCCAGCAGAGCTGGCCCGGGCCGGGCCAATCACAACCATTTATCTACATGGGGCGGGTTTAACACGATGACTGTACAGAGGGGTGCCATATGGAAGTGCCTTTGAGGCATTTTCATGCACAACTAAGATGGCTGCCGCTGACGTGTCACACATTCTCTTGTTCTGATTGGTTGTAGAGCCATCCTATTGCGAGGGCATTTTGCTCTGCGTCCATTGATCACAACCCTTGGATTTGAAAATGAGCTAAGACGTTTCAGACTAATATGCATTCGCTAATTGGGCTGGCGATATAAGTAGCATGGTACTCTATACCAATTCATACTACTGAACATAGTACCGTATTGACCCGAATATAAGACACCTATATTTCCCCGTAAGAGCTGGGCCGTAACAGGGACAGTGTTTTAGTTTTAGTTCTCCCGAGATCACAGCTAAATGCCGCCAGTGTACATGGCTTAAGTTCACTTCTTCTCCTATGAACTCTTGGGTTCCGTGATCTTAGCGGCGGTTCTGTTCCCGCAGTGCCTGTTTGGCATGTGCGCACACCCCTCCACATCTATCTCTTCTCTGGAAGTGTGCGGACAGACGAGCGTCCTGGATGTTCTTATCCTCACACGAGTTGTGTTTTAATTATCATGATTTTCAAATAAAATGATCTTTGTTATAAAAAACGAATTGTATCTTTATTATATTATAATAATAATAATAATAATAAATTTTATTTAGAAGCGCCTTTCACGCCACTCAAGGACACTTTACAGCAGTTAAAATCATCAAAACACAGAATAAATCATCAATAAACAAAACCAATATTAGGGTTATTACTACATATAAAAGTTTCTTTTGCTCCCTTGTTTACACTGGTTCCCTAAGGCAGCAGTCAAACAATTTGACCTGAATAGTTGAATTATAATGCAGTTGAATTGTATTGTTTATTATGGATATGAATGATACCGGTCCTAGTGTTGATGTGTAGGTGGTGCTGTGCCCTGAGGCGGCGTTACCTGAAGGACATGGAGAACCACACGGCCATCATCATGTAGGTGGTGCGGCGGTACTCAGGGGAGAAGATGGCCAGGAAGTTACCACGTACCTGAGGGAGGCAAGCATGCAAACGCACACACGCACACGCACACACACACACACACACACACGCATGCACACACAAGTACAAATGTACACACACAGACAGCAGGTTAACATTTTGGAAGCAAAACTAAAAAAAATTAAAATATGCACTACACATACAAATGAATTGACCTTTACCAAATAATCACAAGAACATTGTGAGTAGAAAATATGGTCATTGTGAAATTAAATGAGACCAGGAAATTAGGTCACATACCTGATTTTGTTGTCTCATTTAATGTCACAATCACCATATTTTATATTCACGATGTGCCAAAAGAATTACACGAATATCGGGAGATTAAATGAGACCAAGAAATTAGCATTTAGCTTGAAAGATAGCATGTAGCTGTGAGAGCTAGCATTAGCATTCAGCCTGGCGGCTAACGTCACCTGATGGAACAAGGCACTGAGCTTCATCCTCCACTTCTGGTGCCAGGCGAGGCTCTCCCCCATGTCCACCAGCTCATCCATCTGCTTCACCGTCTTAATGGTGGTCACCTGGCGGCCATAACAGTAATATTTACACGTTGTCTGGGAATCATTAACAGTTTACTGCCCTCAGTTAATCAGCCGACTATCAGTGTCACGGCTTTATGGCTCTCCAAATATGGCCGGCACGATAAAAAACCACCACAGCATTATTGTTTTATTATTTTAGAAGGTGTTGAAGTGGTTTGTCTTTCTGGGTTTTATGTTTTAATGGTATGTATCGCTCACTTTTTAATCTTGAGTGCAATTAAGCAGTGATATTAACAAAACCAATGTTCACGTGTGTTCAGTGATGTCTTCAGAGTAATCGCTGGGCTCCATAAATGTCACATTCTAAAGTGAGTAAGGTGAATGTTAAATGTTCTGATGCACGGATGTTAATGTTCACATAATATTCAAAGAATAACCAAACAGTAAAAGTTATTGTACAAATTGCATTACTTCTGATGAATTGAATATTTTAGTTGAAGTGTGATGGAGTGGTGCTTTAAGGAGGCTTGGTGGCTTACAGAGAAGACCCTCTCTGGGTAGCCCTTGGCCCGCATGTTGGTGTCATGAACCTGCTTCAGGATCATCCACGCCTCGTCGTGTTTACCGTTCTAACAAAGACAACAACAACCACAACAACAATAAAAAACATCCCGTTAGTTTTGTCACAACATCAGAGATGAAATCACCGGCATCCCTTAAAAAAGTCCATAAAAGCTATCCTTTCATCATTTGTTTAGTGAAGGCTGAAGTAATCTACTTATATTTCTGTTCATCTGATCCAAAATGACAGTTGGTCACACAGCTGTCCTGATACTTTACGCATTGTTATGATTCATTCCTAATCATCCCTAAAGGAGCTGTGTGACATATACACCATATACTATCACATGAGACATATTACATTGACAAGTACTTCTGGCAATGTAATATTCATTAAACCATTCATAATGCATGGTGGATGGTGGCCTGGACTGACCTCCAGGTAGAAGCGGGGGCTCTCGGGCATGGTGGTGAGGGCACATATAGCGGCCACTGAGGGCAGGGCGCACACCAGGACGAACACGCGCCAGCTGTGGAACTGGTAGGCCGAGCCCATCTGGAAACTCCAGCCTGGTGCCAGGGAGGGAGAGAGAGAGAGAGAGTGATTACACAGGATCTTACTGACTATAATTGTATAATATCTAATTGAAAGCATTATATTGCTGACTGACTGGATAACAAACTGTGTGATTGATGGACTAACTCCTTGATGGACTGACCGTAATGGGGGATAATGGCCCAGGCCATGGCGGAGGCGTAGATGCCTCCGATCATCCAGAACATGCAGAGCCAGCTGAGGTGCTCGCCTCTCTTCTCCTGGGCCAGGAACTCAGAGTAGTAGGAGAACACGATGGGGATGGAGCCTCCGATACTGTACAGAGAGAGAGGAGACGTGGACCGAGAAGGAGAGGTGGAGCGGAATGAAGGAGAGAGAGAGAGAGGAGAAGAGAGAAGACAGAAGAAGAGGAGATGGAGAGGGAGGTGGAGGGAGGAGAAGAGGGAGACGGAGAAGAGAGAAGGGGATTTGATAGACAGAGCAGAGACAGAAGGGTCAGAGAGGGGAAAAGGGAGAGAGAGATGGAGAAGACTAGTGGTTAGGGTCAGGTTAAGGTGTTTTACTTCCAGCCAAAGATTCTTGGTTTGAACCCCAATATGCGCAAACTACTAAGGCTTCCTTGAGCCCTAACCCCTCCCTGCTTATACATATTTTATGTATCTACACTACACACACTTTCAATAAAAGTAGTCAATTATCGAAGAGAGAGAGAGGAGAAGACGAGGGGGGGAGAGGGAATCCTGTCGAGTCACGGTCATCTTGAGAAGCCAGTGTAACGACCTCCGTGCTACGGTGATAATGCATTAAAAAAGTAGTTATTAAGGCGGGGCCAAGCCTCGGACGGAGGGATGTGGTGATTTGATAGCACACTTGGTGGACGATTAACGATTGGCTCGTGGTCTGCATGTCAAGCGGCACTCCTCACGCTTGACACACGATGATGAAGAAGGTTTGGTCGGTTCTGGGGTAAGAATTCGATGTCAAGCTTAAGAGTGATCTCTGTCGTCTTAAAGCCATTTATACTAATTACAGAATTAATGAGCCTCACAGAGCTGCATTCAAATGAGATAAGAGTCAGAGATAAGATATGATACAAAGAGGAGAAGAGGATGAGGAAACACATCTTAATGATAAACGGGTGTGTGAACACCCCTTTGAGCAGAACCTCTGCCCACCACTTTCAAAACATGCAGTCTGAGCTTTCAGGACAGTATTAAAAGGTTTTACAAAAAACACAAAAATAAAGACTATCCAACAGATTAGGTAACATGGGAACAAAAGGGGGCGACAAAGTGGTCACTTGTGTTCACCAACACAGGTGGATTGGTTTCACAGAACACAGCAGAACAAGTTACGTGCCAAGGCTAGCATTGTTTATTTATAACAGAAATATACAAGGAGAACGATGGAAGAAAAGACGCCTTCCTGTGGCCTTCCACCGCCTCTCAAACATCACCGCTAATTCCCCCGGCTGTCGGCGAAAAGATAGCATCATCCATAATGAATAGGCCCTCCACACGTACTCCATCAAAACAATTTATAGCCTTGGAGAGGATGCCAGCGAGAAGAGCACATCCACTTTGTGAATAACCATTGATCTCAATGTGTGGCGAGCGTCGTAACATTTCCCTGTTACGCATCCCTGTAAAGTTACACAACGATACTCGAGAAGTTGCATAACTAAAGAATTACTTATACGTTTGTATTTAAGAGTATATGTTCCGTATCTAGGGTACACGGATGCTTTTGAAAGAAAAGCACTTTCACCACAGATAGTGCTGTCCCTTGCAATTGGAGTTAAATGTTAAATTCAAGTTTATCCAACAATTACTTCAAAGTAATTGTACTGCTTCAAGCCTTATACATTTAAGCAATAGTTCAGACAGGCTGTGGTATGTTCTCATTATACCACAGTTAAGGGGCGTTGTCCTTCCCGACGCGCAGCGGAGGGACGGCGACCCCCTTAACTGTGGTATAATGAGAACATTTCACTGACTGAAGTGATCTATTGCTTTTAGAAAACGGTTACGTAAGTATGGCGAAATGAAAGTCATAGACACCCTCAATTTTGAAAAAGCGAGAAAGTCGGAAAAGCAATTTTTTTAACGAAAACAAAAAAGTTGTCCCTCCTGGCTGCCTGCAAACTTTACGGCGGTTGCTATACAACACACTGTAGCGTCCTTCAGAGAGAAGGCTAGGCTAGAGACGGTAGCTTGGTTCGCCGGCAATTTAGCCTACTATCGAGTTCACTCACCGTGCGCCTATTGCTTTGCAACATTTCCACCCTCTCCGGCAATCTATCTATGCTATTGCTTTTATATATAAATAAACAACAGTTCAAGTTAGGCGCGGAGTGATACTGAACTCTGTAAACTGAACGGGCGTCATAGCTGTGTGTATACGCTCAATATACAACAGTTGGGAACCAATTAGATCGATTATAAAGCCCCATATAACCCTCAAACCCTCGAATTGTAGCAAGGTTAAGGGAACACCCCTGCTGTTATTACGCAACATATCACAGAACTCTGGTTGGGACCAACGCCGTAATGGGGGGGGGGGGGGGTCTTGTGAGGACTTACCCCACGCCGGAGGCCAGGCGACAGAACAGGAAGGAGCTGTAGCCCTGGACGAAGGACGAGAAGAAGGCGGCCACGCTGTTGATGGACAGGGAGATGAGCAGGGTCTGCCGCCGGCCAATCCGGTCGGCCATCCCGCCCCACACGAAGGCCCCCACCATCATCCCAAGGTACACGATCAGGCCTGGAGGGAGGGAGGGAGGGGGAGGGAGGGAGGGAGATAATGAAGAGAGAACAGAAGGAGGCGGAGGAGGAAGCAAGGACAGTTGGAGCGAGATAAATGACACGGAGGGAAACGGAGGGAAAGAGAGAGAGAACAGGATGAAAGAGACAAAGGGACAGGAGGAGACGGAAGAAGGGGGAGAAGGAAAAGGGAAAGACAGATAGGAATCATTATGTAGACTTCATGGTTATTGGACACTTCCACATGAGCCTCCAATTTCTCAGCAGATTGACCGTGGGAAAAGCAAAATCTTTTACTCAGAATGACTTGACCATGACAGAATCAGGCCTACGCTACATCTCCAGATACACAAACATCTTCAAACGACAGATCAGAGAAGCGAGGAGGAGAGAGAACGAGTGACAGAGGAAGAAGGAGAGGGAGCGACATCGCTTTTGATTTATAAACACAGGGAAGCGCCCGCCTTGTCGATATATATATATATATACAACCATGTTTAACGCACACTGCTCTTTATTACCGTCTCAACAGCTAGCAGTTCATTTTAAAAGTGTGTTTTGTGGAGCGATGGCCATGAGCCACGAGACCTCACCGGTGTTTGTCAGGACAGCCTACCGGGGAACCTGGAGGAATAATGAGAGCAACAAACCCAACGCCATGCTCGGATCCAGCACGGCCGAGACGAGGTGCGAGCGTGAGTCATGGCAGAAGCAGCGGAGCACAACGAGCTATCTTTATCCCTCTCTCTCACTCTCTGTCCCTCTCTCTCTTTCTCTTTCTCTCTCTCTCTCACTCTCTCTGTCTGTCTCCCTCTCTCTCAGTCTCTTTCTCTCTCTGTGTCCCTCTCTCTCAGCCTCCCTCTCAGCCTCTCTCTCTTGCTCTCTCTCTCTGTCTCTCTCTCTCTCTTTTTCTGTCTCTCCCTGTTGCTCTCTTGCTCTCTTTCTGTCTCTTTCTCTCCCTCTCTGTCTCTCTATCTTTCTCTCTAGGTTATTTTCTCTCATTTGTATTTTCTTCTCTCTCATTCTATCTCCTCTCTCCTATGTTATTCTCTCTATCACTCTCTCTCTTTATGGAATTCTTGTTGCATCTGTAGGCATAGCATATTCAGCAGAGACCCAGACAGAAACACAGAAACACACACACACACACACACACACACACACACACACGCACACACACACACACACACGCACGGCACTGGTTTGTGATCACAGTCCCATTGACTTCCTGTCAACAGCTTTCAGGCCGGCTCCTCATCCATCGATATGAGCCAGTGTCGACACCACCCTGAATACCAAACGATGTGTGTGTTATACTGCCTTGAGTGTGTGTCTGTGTGTGCCTGTGTGTGTGTGTGCTTGTCAGGGTGCTTGCACGGAGGCAAGTTTATGACACCTCTATTTTGTCGGTCTGCACATCCGCAAAGAAATATCCGTCTGTGCAATCTTTCTGAGCTTGGAAAAAACAACGTTATGTAGGCCCCCAGCTATTTCTCCTATTTTCGAGATCAAACAACATATGTGTTTATTTGAAGTCATAATATGTCCTAATAAAATATGGTTAAACACTAAAGTGATGCAGTTCATGTCCTAAATATATGGCAATGTCCATTTTGGTTTTGGATATTCATAGCTAATGAGGTAAATTGAAGGTCAACTCGTCTCATTGTGGTCCACATTAGTTTGATTTAGAAATGTATGCAGGCTTAATGTGTGTCTGTGTGTGTGTGTGTGTGTGCGCGCACGTGCATGCGTGCGTGTGTGCAAGCAAGCATGTTGTCAGCAAAGGTTAATTGTTTGTTCAGCTGAAAGCATGATTTCAAGATGTTGAATTGATGTGAGCAGCAAAATGTATTACATGCAAATGTCGAGATGTGCAGAACTAACTGTAATTTAACTCAGTTAAGTCTTTGGCCTTGAAATGCAAACAGGGGTACCCCAGATGGTAATGCTGCAGTCACTGCCGTTTCTTTGCTGCCCAAAAGCAGACAGCACTCACATCCTGTTTGACCTGTATGAGTACAGTCATAGGATGGATGAAAATTAAAACCAACGTCATGGGAGTCTATCTATTGTGTTCCACAATGTGTGTGTTGTGTGGGAATCACTACCCCAGTCACACACTGCAGTGCTCAGGCAGGAGATGAAGGTGACTTCTGTTGCGCCCACCAAGTGTAGCATATTTTGAGCGTGAGGGTGTGTGTGTGTGTGTATGTGTGTGTGTGTGTGTGTGTGTGTGTTTTTGATCAAGTGAGGAAAAAAGACGGAGAAACCGTGGATTAGAGAGCCGGGGAGAGAGAGAGAGAGAGAGAGAGAGAGAGAGAGAGAGAGAGAGAGAGAGAGAGAGAGGCAGCTGTCAGCCCTTCCTCCTATCAGAGAGCCTCTGAACAACCAGCCAATGGGAATGAATAGACTCGTCGGCCATCGCCGCAATGCAGCAGCATTAAGACAGGCAGGCCGACAGACAGACAGAAAGAGAGACAGACAGACAGGGAGACAGACAGAGAGACAGACAGATAGGCAGATAGGCAGAAAGAGATACAGACAGACAGCCAGGCAGAAATAGCGGCAGAGATACAGGCAGACAGATAGACAGGTTAGCAGGTAGAGAGAGGGATGGGCAGGTGGAAAGAAGGACAGTAGTAAGGGTTAAGGCTCCTTGTCAGCCGAGGGTTGAGGAGCTGTCCGGGGAGCTGTCCGTGGTCCTGAACCTCAATGTACACTACAGAGCTGTCTCTGACAGCCTACCAACACAGCCTCCAGTCTCTCTCTCTCTCTCTCTCTCTCTCTCTCTCTCTCTCTCTCTCTCTCTCTCTCTCTCTCTCTCACAACCTACCTGACCACCAGTGGTCTCTCTCTCTCCCTCACAACCTCCCTGACCACCAGCGCTCTCTCTCTCTCTCTCTCTCTCTCTCTCTCTCTCTCTCTCTCTCTCTCTCTCTCTCATCGTGTTAGAGCAGCCAGCCATCGTTTGTACGTTGTTCATCTGTGAATAGATCTTTCCACACCCCGGTAAGGAGCAACAGCTCTCATTAAAAAAGACTGGATGATATGTGATCGCTTACGATATACTAAGATTGGATTTCAGCCCTAATGCCATTTAATGGTCTTCTATTACATTTAATATATAATAATATAATAGAATCACAAACACTGTCAATGTATATAATCAATGTATATAATATTAATATTTAATATTTTCTTCTTGTATTTAAAGTGCAATATATAATATCTCATACTCATATCTCATACTCATGTGTAAGCTGCACACACGAGCAACCCACACACACATGCGCATGTGCATGTCAGGGGCACCCCTGCATGGACATCACGGGAGGTCACGTGCGCGGGGGTGTGTCCTCCTCACTCTGTAATGTGCATGCATGGCCGTGATTAGCTGCTGTTGCTAGCCTCCACCCTGCTCTACATAGCCCTCATGCTGCCTAGGGCGAGAGACTATCGCCATGAAAGAGAGAGAGAGAGAGAGAGAGAGAGAGAGAGGAAAAGAGGAAACAATTGAGGCAGAGAATTAATGTAGGCAAGGGAGAGACAGAGAGACAAATGGCAAAAAGAAAAAATTATGGGCAGATTCAGTGAGCGCTTTGGAGAGTGAGATAAAGGGGGAGGAGGGAAAGCAGGAGGAGGAGGAGGAGGAGGAGGATCCTCCTCAGCGTTCTGGAGAGGCAGTGGGGGATGGGGGCAGAAAATGGGAGAAAAAAACACAGGAAGAGAGACAGAGGGGAGGAGTGCGGCTAGTCAGCTCTCCAAAGCTATAGGGCCTCAGAGAACCACAAGCGTGTATGTGATGTGGGTGAGTGTGTGCATCGGTGTGTGTGTGTGTGTGTGTGTGTGTGTGTGTGTGTGTATACATGCACACATGTGTGTTTGTGTGTGTTGAAGTGGGGGCAGGGCAGCAGAGTTGCTATTAATAGCCAGTTTCTGTTTTTCTGCCAGAGTATGGGGCTTTCTGAATGAGGCAGGGACTTCTGTAATCAGCTGATTAGCTACTCAGATCTGACAAGATCCCCATTTACAATGAACACTTAACTATACCTTTGCTAATCCACTTTTCTAATCTGCTGGAAAAGCGGTTTACCAAAATTGGAACTGCATTTCCCATGAGTCTCACTGTGCGTATTGCTGTGAAAGACCATTTTGACTGTGTCATTTCTGAGGACTCAAACGATTGGTGTGAGCAGTGTCTTGATTTAAAATCAAATCAGTTTGTCCCTGTAAAGTACGTGTGGGAACTGGTTTATAAGTAAATGTGGCAAAGGGGGTTAAGTCACTGGCTAACCTTTTCTTTTGTGAGTGTGCTGTCGTTTTAGATTTGTCAGAAATGTTTGCTCTGTTTAAATGTATTTAAACATAAATACACAAAGCATTTAATTGGAAATGTGATAACCAATGACGTAGAACTGTGTCAACATCCAATGAACTGAAACTAATTTAAACAAGATCCTAAAGAAAATGATATCCAAGCAAGGTGCTAAGGTAAAACACATACACCCACTTAGCACAACCAACACGGCTTCTCTCCTCCTCTTTCTCTCCCTCCCTCTCTCTCTCTCCCTCCCTCTCTCCCTCTCTCCTCTACTGCCATTGTACTCGCAGGCCCACGGACGCCCACACTTGTGCTCTTTTCTTACTAGCACTCAGCAGCTGCATGTTTCTGTTCAGCAAAAGGTCAGCAGGATAAGGACAAATTAGCGGCTCTTTGTAGCATAGTGTTCATCGTAGCGTTAGTGATAGCAGCACTAACTGTAAAGGCCACAGAAAAAACTAAATATTTATTAAAATATATAAAATGATGCACATTTAAAACTTTAAAACATTTTGGTCCAAAAAAATAATCAATCAACACAATGACCATCTGATTAAACGCTTAGTAATTGTATACTGTTTTTATCGCGATTTGCATTACTTTTATGCAAATCGCACAACCTTTTTAAGACCTCTCCACTGATTACTGTAACGCGGATATGAAGGAGGACTTTGTATTAAATAATTTCACGACGCTAGACTAGGCCACGGCTCAGGATAAGCCGGTGTGAAATGTTGAGACAGGAGGACAGAGCGGTGTCTCTGCTGACGCAGCAGGTCGTCCCACGTCTCCTTCGAGGCAGAAACCACCCAACCAGGCGTTCTCTCGCCATTTAGGGGTAAACACCCCCAGACTGCAACTGCAGCTGCCACCTCTGCAGCTTCCTAACAAGGGCAAGTCAATGACGAACACGCACGCATGCAGACACAAGCACACACACACTCACACACACACACACAAACACAGTCACACACACACACACACACACACACACGGGCAGACACAAATACACACCCACACACACATACCTGCTTATACATCTCCTCACTTCCGTGCTGCAGACTAGGTGAGTGCGCACTAGGACATCAGCACCACTCGGACTATTAGTCGTCCACTCAGAGTTTAAGTAAATGGTTTTATTCACCATCAAACACGTCAATAAGGTACGGGGTGTTTGGATGCACTTGGCTGTTTAAAGCAGCAGCACTCTATCTGTGCTTGTCTAGTGGATGCAGAAACAAAGGGGCTCTGGGGCTTTCTGCTCTCACTACTTGGCTCATCGCTGCTGCTCTTAGGACAGAATACATCTACGGATGATTTGCATACGATTTCATGCAGAGTGACACAGGCACACGCATACACTCTTTTTGCTTTGTTATCTACAGGTATAAATCTCTGCAAAGAGCCTACACAGAAACACACTCAGAGAGACACACATACACACACGCAGACAAACACACCCACACAAAGATTGACACGCCCATACACAATCACCCACAGCCACACCGACACAACCATACACACACATATACAGACAAACACATTAAAAAATACACACACACACACACACACACACACACACACACACACACACACACAAATACAAACAGCTACAGCAGAGGAGATGCTTGGCTGTGCAGTCTCTTACAGTGACTGTTTGAGGTAAGGAGGGAGGGAGGGAGGGAGGGAGGGAGGGAGGGAGGAAGTGAGGGAGGGAACCAGGTTGGGTGCTAGGACCCATGGGAAGCAGAGCAGCAGTGACAGAAAATCACTTCAGCATGAGTCAGGCCTGTTGTATAACAGGGGGAGAGCGGAGAGACAGTGGGCTGGTTTCAGCCCTCCCCCTGCATCACCAACACCCTCAACACCAGGCTCGGCCGTCCTCGCCCCCCACCCCCTCCCGGTCCCCCAGTCACACGCAGGGGTGGCGAGGCAAAAGGGGAAATTGTGAGAATGTAATGCTAATGTAATAAAGTCCTGTGTATTCTACACCTGTCACGTCTTGATGGCATGGCTGCTAGCCAAACGCACTGACTACAGATCATCGGTCACTTGGGACCGGTGAGGCTGGTACGGTCGCAGTTGTGGACCCGGAGACAGAATGAATAAAAACCATAGCAACACATCTCAGGGAACGACGCAGAATTAATTATGAGTCTATATGACTCATTCATTTGTGTAATTAATTAACTTGTCAGAGCTTAAGTCCATCTCCCATATCTGTGGGAGTACTAGGTGCTTATTACTCAAAATCCTCAAAAACAACATTATTCAAAAACAAAAAATCAATTTAACCTGCTCCACATTTTATAATTATGAACAATGATATTTGATTAGATTGGTTTTCACACCTGAGTCTATACTCAAGTATACTTATTTTGCCACTACATCATTGGGAATACATCAAATAATAATTTGATGTAATAGTACATAAGTACTAGCAGGTTAAAACATTGTAACAATCAAGATGAAGTACTGCAGTATCCAGGTATTCTACCAATTCAAGCTAAACTGTATGTTTTTCTAAAACAATTTGGTATAGGACTTTTGTATGAAACACCAAATACCATACAAAAATTACATTTACTGTTATATTTTTATCATAATACAGTGAAACATAAATATTCTTATCATTTCTTATATATGATTATCAATAACAGTGTTGAAAGGAATAATGCTTTAATGCTAAAGTATGTTATCATTATTGGATTCAAATTTAGACATTTATTTTGAAACAATAATTAATAGCTTAACAGGGCTGCATTGTAATACCGACATACCATTGAAAAGACAACAGAGATGCTAGAAGAATCCCATTGTAATTAAATGAGCCTATCGTTTCCAATTTCCTCATATATAAATGCAGTATATTTGGTGACTGGTCGGGAGCGGCCATATTGGTTCTAAATGCTAACTGAGTAAAGGAACTGAATGTGGAATACTGTATTCCCTCATCCAGCTAACATTAAGAACCAAGATGGCTGCGAGGTGATTCAGGCCCATAGCGGCTGTTTTCTGGTGCCCTTGCTGGACAACCAATAGCGGATGACAAGCTGAGCGTGGAATCTAATTGGACAGGGAGACCTGAGGGGAGCAAACGGTCACATGCATGTGTTCCCTGCTGGAGAGAACGCATGCAACAAGAGAGAATCACAAATGTGCACCCACTGTGGGCACAGGCTCACACTGAGAGAGGGAGAAGGAGACTGAGAGAGAGAGAGAGAGAGAGAGAGAGAGAGAGAGAGAGAGAGAGAGAGAGAGAGAGAGAGAGAGAGCGAGAGAGAGAGAGAGGGGGGGAGACAGAGGGAGAGAGAGAACTCTTGTGTTCACTGAATTAATTGTATTTATATGCAGAATTGATACGATACTAAACACCAGGCCTGTGGATAGTAACACACATACCATACATTATACAAGCCATGACCCAGCCATAGTATTATAGCTAAAGAGTATTAAAAGTAGACCACGGATTGCTGTTCTAGTGGCGATAAAAGCTGCATGGGCTATTGAACCTTGATTGCCTCCTAATAGCACCGTCCAGAGAAAGAGAGAGGGATAGGAAGCAGAGTTAATAATCAGGATAACAGCCACTATAGAATGTTATAGTGTGGCCTATGCTCCCATAACAGACGGAGAAACAGCATGGAAGAGCTGTAAGATTGACAGACGGAGACAGAAAGAGATTAATGAGAGCAACACTGAACAAGACAAGCATACAACTCGGGAATACCTCCCGTCGTCTCCCTGATCGAGCCCGGTATGAGGCTCCTCAACCCTGGTCAACTTTCCTGCTGTAGTTCCTTCCATCCCTACCAACCACGCCCCAGAGAGATGGAGAGTTTCAGTTGCAGCAAATAAAAGTTGTGTTAGGATTAAGCTCTCCAGCGCAGCACTGAGCCAGACAATTTCCCCCTAAATTCGTCGTACATCTGGGCTCTGCTGATTAGCAAATTCAGCTTTTTAATTACTTTTTTCCCTTTCTGCATAAAGGGTTTTACAAGAATAATGTTGGTGACAAGTAGGTGATTCGCTGGGAAATAGGCTTTGAACATTAACTATGTTGCACTGTTATCGCTTGTATAACAGCATCTCCTGGCTGTAAGGAGAAAGAACAGGAGGGCTGCAACTGTATTGTTGACATCAATACCAGAGGGCTCTTTCATGTTGCAGAACCCTCAAAGCCTTGCTCTGAGATGGGAGGGTGACTAGCTTTCTTCTTCCCTGACGGTGAATCATGAATGCCCTTGCTATAACCTTGACAAATACAATATGTGCATGACATCGTTTTCAGGTTTGATATTATTGTCCTTATTGTCCACCAATTAGCAGCTGAATGAGGGCATCCTGTTGTAGCGTCTTCAACCAAGACTCCTTCACTAGTACTAAAGGCTGCTCGGTCACATTAAACACTACCGGATTCTCCAGCACTAGCTCTGATCCCCTGCTACCTTGTGACCACCCACAGGTTTACATGGATGGGGTAGAGTCACGGCCCCATTCTCCCTCCTCGGATTACCTTGCCCCCGCCAATGTTGTTTCCACAAACAACGCCGATGAGGCGAGGCAGAAGAGAAGAAAAGCCAAGAAGAGTAACAGCAAAAAACCTTACCCAGCATGCCCTTGTTGGGCTCCGACAGGCACATGTCCTTCTCGGCGCTGGGCAGCACGAAGCCCACCACGAAGATCTCCACGCCGTCCGCCATCAGCGCCAGGCCCAGCACAAAGTACAGCGTCCACTGGAACTTGCCGTGGCCGCACTCCTGCAGGATGGTCTCGTACTGCTGCGCCAGCTCCTCCTGGTCCTTCCGCCGCTCCGCCTCGTAGGCCGACAGGTCCCTGAAGGGGGCCTGCCCGGCGCCCAGGCCGTCGGCGCCGCCGGGCTTGCCGCCGGAGTCGGCCCGGGGGATGCCCTGGTACTCGCCCTCGTAGATCTCGTCGTCCTCGTCGTGGCCCTCCGTGGAGTCGCTGTGGCCGGCCGCGTCCTCGTCCTCGTCGTTGGCCGCGCGGCTGTCGTTGCGGTGGTAGCCCGCGTCGTTGCCCGGCGCCCCGCTGTAGTCGTCGTCGTCGTCCTCCTCCTCGAAGCGCTTGTACGAGCGCTTGGTGTACTCGTCGGCCATCTTGTCGGCGCCGCGGCCCATCTTCTTGCCCACCTGCTTCTTGGCCACCTTGGCGATGTCCTTGGCGCCGCGGATGAAGTCCGAGCGGCCGTCCCGGTATCGCCCGTCGTCCTCCATCTCGGGGGGAGAGGGGGGTGGGGGGGGGGGGGGGGAGGTGGTCTGTCGCTGAGAAGAACGGGAGGTGGTGGATCAGGAGCGGCCCAAGAGCATGGGTGTGCGGAGGAGCTCTAGGGCAGAGTGGGTGGGGGACGTCCGCTCCCTTGGTCCTGCCGTAGAGCTGATGCCGGGCTGCTGGACCGCTGGGTGCTCTCTGGTATGGAAACCTGCGGATTAACATGAGGATTCAGGGTTTGTTTATTTGCATATTAGCATTAGCATATTAGCAGTCAGCTCTTATTTAGTCAAACGTAGGCACTGCGAAAAGAGTTAGAAATGAGGGGATGACAAGGAAGCGTAGAGCGTTCATAACGTATCCATCATCAGTCACTCACACACTTTATCTCGACATGTCAATCATCGTCAATATTCCAAATGCACAAACGCATAGCATATCTAGTTCAATGCAACAACCCCCGGAGTAGGGTGAGCATTACCGCTAGGGTTAGCTGCCTTACGACTGATTGTGGTGTAGTGCTTAGCCAGCCATGAGTCCTCAATTGAGCTCAGTGGCCTAAATGGATTATGGCCGGAATCACACATCTCTGTCATTTCTTTTCCATTGAAGCTGGTTTCCATGGCTAGAAAATGTTTTTCTTCAGGCACTCAAAGGTCGATGTTTTAGCCTGAGCCAAAGGCCATGAAATATAAAGATCAAATACATCATTTCATGTGTTTATGACTTGCATCTTCTTTCCTTGAGAATGAAGCACTATTGAGCCAAGCTTTCAGTATGATCTTTGCTAGCTAGAAGCCATCTATCCTTTTGTCAAAGATCGAACATACATGATAAGATAGAGGAGAGAAGAGCAGAGGAGAGGAGAAAATGGGAGGGTTGAAACTGGCAGAGGAGAGAAGAAGGTGAGCAAGAGAAGATGCAATAAGATAAGGGGAGAGGCAAGGAGAAGGCGAATGAAGAGAAGAGATTGGAGATGAGAAGAGATTTAAACCAAGGCAAGAGAGGATTAAAGGTAGAGAAAGGATGGATGAGATGAAAGACAAGAAACTCCTTCCTTTTATAGTATAATTGTTATTTCAGTGGCAGTTTACCAATCAATACATCCATATCGTACACAAGCCTTGTAATCCATACCAAAAGGAAGACACCAGGGTAAACACAGGCAAGAACCGGACAACAGCACCTCAACTGACCTTGCTGGTGCTTTAAAGGACAGTGATGGTATTTAAAACAAAAACCTCATACAGATACAATGAAGACTTGGTGGTAGTGTCATTATTTTAAGTGAACACGTACAGTGGAGGGTATTCCTGTTCGAGGAAGAGGAATCCTCCCATAAGGCCTCGAGGCGCTGAACACTTCGCCCCCTCTTCACAGCGGATGGAGGAGGATGTTAGCGTTGATTTCCAAAGAGATTCGGGTATGAAAAGTTCACTGTAACCCCTTAGGCACACAAGGCGCTGTTGTATCCATACATCCTTACAATGTATGCTTATTGTATTAAAGGGACTACGCATCTCAGCTCATTCAAGTCAAACAATACAACAGACTTATCCAAAAAATAAGTGTAATACATTAACAGCAGCTAGTCTCTTGGGTCTAAGTCTCTAGAGCCAGACCTTGCTGAGATCCTCGTGGACTATGATGTGAAATGATGTGTGAAGTTCACCAGTTAGT
Source organism: Micromesistius poutassou (assembly GCF_964030765.1). Classification (NCBI taxonomy): domain Eukaryota; kingdom Metazoa; phylum Chordata; class Actinopteri; order Gadiformes; family Gadidae; genus Micromesistius; species Micromesistius poutassou. The sequence continues at coordinate 16,773,083 of NC_140278.1, forward strand.
TTGTTTTCCGGTGTGCCTCATCTCGGATCCAGAATTCCTACAATGCTACAGCAGAACTTCTGGGTTGAGTCATCAGCACAGTGCCTGGGCCAAGAAGCTGAAATGAGCAGAGATAAGGCTTTCCTTATATTTTGTTATCAAGATTTCGTACCAAAGAGAAACTCCTTTGCGGTGGTGGATGAAGCTTTCAGAAGGGGACTTTATTAATGGGCTAATGGTCTACACAGTGTTGATTTGAAACCTTAAAGCTGTGTTACTTGCGCGGGTTTGACGTGCGAATCGGAAGCATTTACCCATACTAAGGGCGAGGGGCTTACCTCGCATAGATACGTTTCTTTCCGCCAGCCCTGGCTTAGATAACCACCATTGCAACTCTGTACTTGTTGTGAAAGTCCTGGAGACGTCCACGTATTATGCGCTTACAGTTCCCTGCCTCCAGCAACATGATTGTTTGAATCAAATATGAAGCGAAAGAAGGTGAAACACCACACATTTGAGCTCGTCTGCTATCAGACTTAAGATTATTCTAAAGGATTTGCAAGACTAGTGTGAGGCTAGTTTGCCAACAAGTCAAATTTAAACACAATTTCCAGCCCCTCCTGGAGGAATAACAACCAAATCCGCAATTAGGGTTGGGCTGTCCTCTGTTGCCATGGTCACCACATTTTAAAGCAGGACACACTCATGTTTCAGCCCCACTCTGGGGCCAACCCGAATGCTGTGATTGGCGGTCGTTATGAAGCGATCAGCCAGAGACCTCTGAAGAATAAGTCCTGCCTCCAAGGCTCCGGTTCCCTCGGTCAAATGTCTATGGGAAATAACATGGGGTTTTTGAATGATCGTACGTAACAAACTCTGTAGGTGGCGGAGAAGTAAAAGCTGCGTCATGTTTTGAACTACACACATTTTCCATCTAGTTTCGACTGTGTTTTTGGATTGTCGGTGCCATTATAGAAGTAAATGATTATTAATGCTACTTTAACGGCACCAAAAATCCAAAAACCCAGTTGAAAGTAGATGAAAACGGTTGTAGTTGAAAACGTGATGCAGCTTTTACTTCTCCGCCACCTACAGAATTTGTTACGTACGATCATTCAAAAACCCCATGTTATTTCCCATAGACATTTGACCAAGGGAACCGGAGCCTCGGAGGCGGGACTTGTTCTTCAGAGGTCTAGTCCCCAGCTGGAGATCCAGATGACAGTATGTCGTCTCCACTGTCTGCTGATGAACAGCAGAGAGGAAGCTGAGGCACACAAACCACCCGGAGTCAGTGTGTTGCTCACAAACACACACACACACACACACACACACATGAATTCAAAGAGAAGTCACACTTCCAATTGCAATGCGTCATTCCCTGTTTTGAGCAGTTCTATGCACTCAGGTAACCGACTCCGGTGCTACGGCTATTGATTGGTCAAGGGGAGGGTCAAGGGGGTCATGGAAAAGGAAGTTTGATGAATTTAATACAGTTGATTATTAAAATGTGATACGGGTAAATAAATGAGTCTACAGACTAATTTGAGTATGTATATAACTGGGTTAGATATTTAAGGTTGGTTAGAATATGGCAGGGTTAAATAGTTTATTAATGTTAATAACATGGTTAGGATTTTAATTGGCAAGGATTATAACTTGGCTAGAATACCTTGGTTAAGGTCATTACTAGCCTAGAATGACGTGTTTAGGGTAACCGGCTGGGCAGGGATAATCATCAGAGTTTTAAATGAATAGTTATCAACATAGAACAGCTATCCCCATGGGCTAACTGCATGCTATTTCCCAAGATGAACGACCAATGAAAATGTGCCAAGATGAATATGTAAAGCCTTCATTGGAAACAGAGGGTTTTGTTATTTAGGACATCATAAATTAAGTGCAACCAGATAATAGGTTTGCGGGGGAGGGGAGAATTCATTTCTGTCAAAATTCTGTCGGTGATAAAAGACTTGATTATGTAATCCCATCTTCTAGCAAGACGATACCACGCCAGAGGCTATGAATTGTACAACATACACACACACACACACACACACACACACACACACACATAAACCCACACATATACAGCAGTGAAAACATTGTAGGTTAGCAGCATGCCTAAAAAAGAGCAGAAATGGTGCCTTGAAGTTGGGAAAGCAAACCTAGCATTGTGTATGCAGCCAGTTTTGGCTGAAATTAATTGTTCTCACAGTCCATCTGTCCTCAAACAGGGAACATTTTTAAGACTACAAAGTACAAAGTTAACTGTTTCTTTGCCAAGGATTTAGAAAGTGTAGCTGGTTGGAGCCAATTACATTTCCAACAGTGGATAAGGAACTTGAGACCAGAGTAGTCTCACAGGTACCATGGAGTCATCTAGTAGATGGATATCTATGCACTATACCACTCCATGCTCGTTGATATGGGCTTGGCTGCCTTAGTCTGCCCTGTTTGCCACCGATGTCCCATTGGTCAGGCGAAGACAGATAGGTAGCAGCCATGCTCAGGTTGTTAAGCTGATTTTTGCACACTGTTAGTTCAGTTTCTCCTTTCTTTAGTGCACACACAAAACGCTCCTCCACTGAAAGTATTCAGAGGACCACATCGTCTGGGTGTATAAACCATTATAATCATTATTGTTTACATTTGTGTTTAGAGCACCCTCACACTTAATGCTCTTTGGCAGAATCGGCACAACAAAGTCATTTTGAAAAATTATATTGGTAATGAATGTTTTTGTGAAGCTATAGTGGTTATAGTGGTTTGATCGCCCTGACCGCTATGTTCCTTTAAAGAGAGACAGGAACACTTCTTAATGATGTACCGTAATAACCATTCAACAGCAGAGAAGGGAGAGTTTGGCTCATTGAAGGAGAAGTCCTTCAACGGCCACTGTCAAGATTGGACACGGTAAAATAAATACCAATGTGATTGAATCACTGATAGCATCCATAGAGTGCTGACTGCCTGCGATCAGAAAAACAGCCTCAGCTGCAGGTCCTATGAATAGAAATGAGCCAGAATGGATTCCCATCATGGGAGTGTTGGACACAGGCCATCAGATCGACAGATGGAGGCGAGTGATTCAGCAGCACAGAGGAACCTATCGGATATTCTTCATCATCTTCGGTAAACCCAGGGTATTTTACAGTTCCATAATCTGTTTCCTTAAAGGATAGTCGTGGCTGAAAACACGGCGTGGGGATTATTCAGGGGATTGAATTAAGGTGATTTTACGATGTAACGAGGGGGATAAGGTAGTTTAATGGAGTCGTAAGGGAGGATTATCCTGACTGAGTGGATACAAACAAAGTTAAAAGAGCGAGATTGAGATGTGTTTGGTCGAGAGACAGCCAATTTAATAAACAAAGAAGCAAATCGATACAGACTTGTGGCCTTGGTTGTTTTTAACTCCTCTGTTGAATTTAGAAAACACTCTGTTGAGTTTTACTATCCCTGTATCTCTGAGATGTAACTAGTAGGCTATGCACAACAAATATATTGCATTATGGATTCCAATAGCTACTCTGCACTATTTCCAGGTTTTAGACACTTGCAGCACAGTAAATCACTTTGGATAAAAGCATGTTAAAAGCAGACAAATTAAAAAAGAAAATGACTAAATAACGTATTCACCGACCCACGAGCCAATATACCCAGAATGCATGGTTTAAAGTTTGGTGTATAACTCAGAAACCCTACCAGTGTCCTGGCATAAAATACGCATTCAGACAAGAAGCACACTTGATTTACTTGAAGCCAACAGACAAGTTAGTGTAAGACACAAATTTAGAGACACTAACAGTGTGTGTAGATATTGTAAACAATCTGGCTGATCCCAGGATGTCTTTGCCATCTGGCGAGGGTCCCTGTGATGAGTTATGCCAGAGACAGTATCCCTGATTTTCTTTTTTGTCCACTGATTGGCTGGTAGCCAGAGCCACTCGGACAGGGAGACAGCCAGCCAATCAGAGAGCAGAATGTCGTGACATAGCACTAACATTATGAGGAAATAGATATGATTCGTTTTTTCAAGAACACAAAAATATGTCTACCCATCCAGTCTCAAATAATAGAATAGAACTGTAATCAGATTGGAATAGAATAGATTAGAATATAATTTCAGACGTAGCAGTCAGCAATTAGAAGACCCCAAAACAAAACATGTTACACACATACATTTAAGGTGCTGTAGGTGAGATCTAAGTGCAATTCTGTGAATGTAATTTGTTAGAAATGGCATCCATCCATCCAAAGTCGTCCATCAGCTATTGATGAGAGAAATGCGCTGTCAGAATATTGGTATTGAGTGAACCGTGCCTGTCTCTGTATGAGCCCAGATGCTAGATTCGCTAGATTCGAAAAGTCCAGGACTTTCCACCTCAGTCAGTTCAGGGGATGCATTGGGGAAGGGGCGCTCTCATGCACTCTGCTGTGGCCATCAGCTGCCTTTCTACGCCTCTCTGACTACCATTCACCTCACCCTCGGAGCGTAGGACGCCCCTGTTATAGACACACAAGGAAGGTGAGACTACTGTGGTTCAGACACTGATGCACGCTACAGAGACCACAGCTTGTGTGAGATGAACACAAAAGACACGAGAACGAGGACGTGCTGAGCGCAGCTGTACAAAGAGCAGACCGGGGGTGGGACCTATGATTATATATGCATTGAGCAGTTCTGCATCAGGAAATCCCCTCTAGTCCTGCGACTAAAAATGTGACATATTCATCCAGATTTTGATTTGATTTATTTTGGTAATTTAGAGCTATAAATTAAAATAAACTGATTTCAATCATGCAGAAAAGTAGGACTGATAGGTCAGGGATGATAAGCCACATTCAGTGAATAAGTTGACTATTGCCTTTTTCTTAAATGTATATGTTACAGCTCTAAAATAGAAAGGTGATTTCGGTAGAAGAGATAAAAAGATCAAGGAAAGATAATGCATTTATTTGAAGCTGCATCTGATTAGCAACTTCAGCTGTCACTGAATATAACCACCAGCGCCACGCATCACACGTCTCACTCACACTTACTCACACACGCTGTGCACACATGACACACATACACACACATGTGCACTGTCACACGCACACCTAACACTCCTCTCAGAGATGTGTTTCACTAGTGATAAATATTTTCTTGCACTGTGTGTCGGACATGAGGGATAGACAAAGGGGAGAGAGAGAGTGACGTACGAGTCAAAGAGGAGTGTGTATATTTGTCTAGTTGTGGTTGTAAATATGTGCATTACATGTAATTCTAGGTTAAAGTGTTTAAAGTATCAGGTACAATGCCTGCCTGCCTTAGTGAGGGGGGGGGGGGGGGTTGGATGATGTAGATGTCTCAGTGGGATAGTTGTGAATCATGACTGCCTGGTAATGGTAAGCACTGTGCAGAACCAAACACATAGCTCCTCCACCATTGACACCCCTTACTCCTCTCCACGCCACACACAGTAAAACTATCTATGCATCTATTCATCCATTTGTCTGTCTGTCAGAGTTTGTCCTCTTACTGTCAATCTATCTGTCTGTCCATCTGTCCATCAATGACCAGATAGACAGTCCATCTGTCAATCTATCTATTAATCTACCTATTGTCATGGACATTTCCAGAAGACATGACATTCTCAAGACAATAAGTCACTGTAAGTTCTCAGTTTTTATTTCTATAGTAACCATTTCACAGTTTGCGCCGCACTTATGTGCCTTGGGGTGGAACTGAGAAGGCCTTGGCTGATTCAAAGCTGTACCGTGAACTACATCCTGAGATGGCCGAAGGGAGTCGTGGCACCCTTATCCGCTTTTGTGCCCTCAAGGACGTTTCTCTGCTTCAATACTGGAGTGTGCCCACTGTTTGGGGCTCACTTCAGCGCTTCAAACATGTATGCTTGTCATCTTGAGTGGCCTCTCTGTGCAGACCAATTTTATTCTGAGTTGCGTTGTAAATACAGTTGGAAGAATTTTCCACCACACAATCTACTTACTTACCAACCTACCTGTTGTTTACCCTCTTCTGCACAGTAACGTAAACTACAATACACTGAACTCATGTAGCACACTGTAACACACAACGACACAATGCATTACACTGTGTATCAATAAAGCTATAGTGAATTGCAGATCTATATATTATATACTTCACCCTTGATTGTTGTTCCAAGCTCAGTTTCTCTGTCAAAGGCTGCTTTGGTCTGGGTTTTCGCTTGCATCCTGTATGACCAGTTGAAAAATATTTCAGGTCTGCTTTTCAAGCCGCAGGGACACGGGCAGCCAAGCAGTGCCCGGAGCAATATATTCGGGCAAGCGAGCAAAAAAACAGTGGTGTAATTGACTTTCTCTCTCTGCTGGTCTCCAATAGACACAGGCCCATAGCCCACAGGGTCCATTGTAGATTGTTTACACAGAGAGTAGGCCTAGCGTTGAACTGAACAAAAGCAGTACAAAACAAACGGTGCCAAAGGGGACTTGATTAGGCTAACATATTTTGGGATTATTAAAAATCTTTCTGACATTTGGAAAAGGTGGAGGAGTGGGTGAGCATCATGAAGATCATGAATTTTATTTTGTATAATAATAACCGCAATAACGTAATATTTGTTAAGATTTCGAGATATGATTTGAGAAAACTCCAGAGTGACAATCATATTCTTTACCACTCATACATGTATGCTACAATCTGTGTTGCATATTACAATATATAACACAACATTATTCTATCAACCTGATGTTAACTGAATCATAGATCATAATCTACTGGGCTCATTGAACCCTTGGAGATGAATACAGGCCCCGTCTACAGTGAAATATCAGCCTGGGACTGCCCTTTGTCCAAACACACCTGCCCACAGCCACGGTGACAGAGCCACGGGATTGCTCGTGAGGCTTGTGATGTCACAGCCCCGCCCCACATAGACACTGGTGTCGTGCAGACAGGAATCCCCTGAGGGGAAAGTTCAGCCCTACATGAGTAGCGTCATCGCTCCCCTGTGAGGGCTTTCTGTGTGTGTGTGTGTGTGTGTGTACTACACGTGCGCGTGCGCACACACACACACACACACACACACACACACACACACACACACACACACACACACACACACACACACACACACACACACACACACACACACACAGTCTCCATCCTCCCAGTGGCACCAAGCCGGCTAGCAACACCATGTCAAACACACAGTGACGTCAGCCCCTTGGCATCCATCTTGGCTCTGGTCACAGCAGAGACCGTAAGGGAAAAACTGAGGAGGAGGAACAAGCTCATGACATGTGCAATGGTCTGGTTCTGTGTGGTCGCACTGGTACGGGAACAGGTTCTGTATCCATCATACATGGATGATGTAGCCAATGTAGCCCCCCTGGGGGCAAGGACTACAGCTCCCTGTTTTACACATCCTGCATAACATGTTGTCTGGAAATTGGCACCTTTTAGGCATTTTTTACTAATGACATATATCCTAGATATTATTCCTTAGAATTCCTCAATCCTAATTAACACACTTTTCTGATGTTTGAGACATTACAAGGTCGCCAAGATCCATGTAAATGTCTAATGGTTTACAAATGAAACTGTGTTTGTAATTGTATCTATAATGTAAATCTCAAAAGTGTAGCTTAAAACTTTGCATTAGACACCAGCGATAATAAGGAAACAAATATCAGTAAACCGGTTCTTGAATGATCTAGATGGTTATATCTAGAATAGATATATTATGTTAGAATATTCTAAAGCAGCGAATATCACAGATAATGATTATCAGCAAAAAAGTTCTTGAATAATATATTCCATTATCGCTGGAATATTCTAGAAGGGGTTCTAGAATATTCTTCCGCAGGGATTATTGCAGGAGGGATAATTCCATAGCTGAGAGACATTCACCATTTCGATATCCTAAGCACTGCATAACTCAGAAACCATCATGACCGATTTGCTCTCTGAATTCATCAACACCGTTTGCACAGTCTTGTCAGTCTGTGCTGTGTGCAGCGAGGCAAACCAAAGCGTTTACCACTCAAAAGAGTGGAGGGGTGCTCGACAATAATCAATGATTCCACTGGTCCTCTCTCGGCAGTGAACAGAGGGGAGCCATTGATTAGTCAGTAGAGTATACATCAGATGGAGACATGGATATATTCCAAAATAACCTGGGATCCAGCAGTCCTCTTATGTTATAGCATAACTTCTGGGTGCGAAGGCATGCAGCCTGGGCCGGAAACCAGAAACTGCAAGGACAGGCGTAACGCCTTGTTTCCTTATTCGTGACAGAGATATTCTACCACAGAATACTCATTGATGGAGCTTACATGAGAGTATTATATCTGAATAGTTTTGATTTGAGATCTTTTATGCCTTTTTTTACAGTTTACTATACTGCTGTTGTTATCACCAATCACGCAGTGAGCGATGCTTCCAGCAACATGATTGGTCAAACCAAATGTGAAACGAAAGAAACTCCCAGATGCACATCCTACATAAAGCTGCCTGGTCTTTGCAGACAGCAAAAGATGTGCCACTAGCAGATGTGTTACATTTTGTAATTCAGCACTTTAATCAAAAGCAAAAGCCCATACAATCAAAATTGGACGGCTTCAAAGGGTAAGCTTTCTAAAAAGACTGCAGGAGTGCAGACTAACAATATGAATCTGCCAAGAATAAATAATGAACAGACCTCTGAAATGCCCTGATGACGTCCAGTTTTGGCTGTTATGCTAATGCAGAGAGCTCTGTTATAACCTATGACAGAGTTCATCTCAGCGCACAAGATCATCTGCACAAGGAAATTACTAAGCAAGCAACCCTCACCTCCTCCTCAAAAGATGATCATTAATGGTGTGTGTGTGTGTGTGTTTGTGCGTTTGTTTACGGTTTATGAGCTATCCTAGTTTGAAAAATTGCACTGATCGTAGGGCAGCTCCATATGACGATAGAAAAATGTCTATCAATAGATATTTCCCTCTATTGTTCCTATAACTATTTTATTTACGGCAGTATTTTACCTCATTCTGACCCTGCTTTGCGTTCACTACGCATGCTCGACGAATACAAAAACATACATGGAGGAATGTCACACAGAACGAACGTCCCCGCAGCAGTCCGAGACAAGAACAAGAGTCAAAAATGCGATCTGCTTTCAAGGGAAGTGATGAAAAGAAAGGAAAATCTGAAACAAGTTTGTAAGAGTCTATAGTGTGCGGATATGTGGAGCTCGTTCTGGACGGCCATTGATTTTGAAGATTGTGCCAGACATTGTTGGGGCGTCGCTACGGTGTGTGTGGATGTGTGGCGCTCTGTCGGAGCAGCGGTATATTTTTTGATGTCCCTGTCCGAGTGAGCATTATGCTCAGTATAATGCAGCATTGTGACGCTCATTCACAATGACGGTACCAAAAAAATATCCCAATGTTGCCGTGGGTCGCCCACCCCCTGCTCCACCAAAATTTGAATTTCAGCTGAAACTGTGGGTTTGTCTACATTTTAACAACGGACCTGCAGACGAGTTACTCTGAGTTCATATTTTGTTCATTGGCTGATCATTTGAGATTTCTAAAACTTGAAACAGTTTTTTTTACATTTTTCTCATGTGTGACAGGGTTAGCTCAAAGTCATTTTAATATTTAAGGACAAAAGAGAGTGTCCCTTTCATTTGTCGTGACAGGATTTTTCAAAAGTAGTCATGAGGCATGTGGTTATTTTATGTAAAAATAATTCACAAAATGTACAGCCATGTTGTAGCCAATTTACCATGTTGTGATATATATATATATATATAATTATCAAGATATGAAAAGACCCATATCATGATAGAAGATTTGGTCCTTATCGCACAACCCTAACTGATCGTGATTGTCAAGGATCATAATATAATGTTCAGCAGTATTCATGGTGTACTAACAACCATAGCCTGTTAGTAGTTACATATACTTGACAGAACAGTCAATGTTAGTTAAACAAGGAAGATGGAGCCAAAGGTTTCTACTATTACCTTTACACTTTGGTCATTTAACTAAATATTTTATCCAGTGACTTTATGATTTAGATATGTCATTAATGAGCAAGTAGACGGCGTAGTGGTAGACATATGGAGGTTTGGGGTATTGGGGTTGGAACCCAGAACCTTTCACCTGGTAGTCAAACAACCTTATTTGTCTATGTAATTAAATTTACTAAATCAAGTAGACCTTAACGTGGACACACTAACTCATACTCTACTGTAAGTAGTAGTAGTAGAGTTTCTTTGACCAGTGTATAGCAGCATTCTGAGCAGAAATATCCCATTCTTTAATTTCATAGCAAGGCTCTGACTTCTCTTTCTCCACCTCGTTTATAATACAACCAGCTACTATACTACCTGGCAAGTTATATAGTCAAAATGCTATACTAACCTTGAATTGTGTTCATGTAGTTGATTGACGGAAATGGGGTACCCTATTTCTCTTTGAGCTTCTCTGACTGATTTGAAGGAGTGGCCCTAGCTGTGAAACTTTGGAATGGAATATTTCTGACTGCATATAAATGTATTTTTACTTAATCGTACCTACTGCAGTTTTAAAAAGAGAATACAGTATTGGGTTGAGGGCAACAATGTTTTTAACAATGAAACATGAATGCCACCCTTTTGGATCTTTGTAGAACCATTCCACACTAAATGACACTCCTGCATATTTCAGGCTTGTGGGTTGTCTTTATTAGACAGCTATGAACAGTAATTCGTACAGTAAAAATCTGTCAAACCGTTAATAAAACAGTGATGGATGTGTTATAATCACATCATTGCCACAATCACGACAATACCTCGTTTCATAATCATTTTATAAATGCCAAAAGCGTTGATGTGTCTGTTGGAGCACGCAATTGCCCTAATGCACCATAACTGATTTGCTTACAGACAAACGGCCTACGATGTAGGTCTGAAAGCCCCTAAATCTTGTTGGCAACCACTGCCTCCCTCTACCTCCAACGGACAAGAGCAAAAACAACCCTGATATTCATTCATGCATAGGCCTCTCAAAAGACCCACCAATGTTACGTTCAAAACAACTCAAATAACGAAGCTGTTTTCGAAGAACCACAAAAGGAGACCAGGACATCATCAAACATGCGTTTGGGTGCGTCTTTATGGATGGAGAACGAGGTCCGTCCACATCTACAGCTGCGGGGGGGGGGGGGGGGGGGTTCGACAAGGTCATTGAGCGGCACGATGCGTCGAGGACACGCTGCTACATGGATGGGCCTTGATGGTCGAGATATCAGACAATGAAACACTTCTGAAGCTAGATTAAATCCGAAAATATGATCATTGGCCTCCGATAATATGTTGTGACGTTTGCGGAGAGGTTGGCTATAGATTTGCAAACGTCTTCAGCAAGAAATAGTCTATATCCAAAACAGAATAAGACAAATAGACAAAATGGAGTAAAGACGCAGGCTGTATCGGCTCATTAAATCTATGATAACAATTAAGACAAAATGTTTTTAAGTGGCAAGATGCCAAATTAAAAGCATGTGATTGGAAACAACCAAAGACTGTCTTGCCTACTCAAACGCATTGTAAAAATTGCATTTCGCTTCCTTTGTGAATAATTCACAATAAGATGTGTCTCTCGAATTCGTTAAGAGTCGTCGCTTATAGTTACGTGTAAGTACGATAACAAGCGGGGGAAAACCCGTAACAACCTTCACATCTGTCACCGCGACAGGGCATTGACAGAAAGTGAAAGGGTGTTAGAATGGAATATTATCCAAATTAAACGGCGCACAACCCATTTCTATCTTACCTTCAAACTGAGAGGTCAATTAGCTTGTTTGTGGAAGAGAGTGGCGCGATGGGCAAGAATGAAGATGTAAAATCCGGCTTGGGTTCCTACTGGCCCGGCACCTTGTGTAAAATGTGTGTAGCCCTGTGATCTATTCTGCACTGACGTAGACCGCCCCCCACCATCACGCACACCCCCACCCCCACCACGCACACGGCGCCATCCTTGGAGCATCCCTCTCCCCCACCCTCCCGCCCTCCTCGCGTCACCATTCGCTCTCTTTCAAGAGGGGGTGGGGGGTGCACGTGATTGCCTAAATGCTAAAACGGTCCATCTTTTTAAACATTTTGTCCGGGATTATTGGCCGTGTTTTGTCCAGGCAAACGCACAGGGGGATTAGAAGTAGTATTCATTTTCAACACAACCATTTATATTTCGACTCACCGAATGGAGTTGCGTGTTTCTTTACCATATGCACCAAATGGGTTGGTGCAATGAACTGTGCACGATATGCCTCTCCTGCCGCCACACGTGCTCGGGCTCGTGCATATAATGGTCCATGCAGCCAATCGGTTTTCTCTGCACGGGCCCGTGAGTCAGTTAATTTGTCGTGCCAAATAACATTTACTTTCCTATTGGATTTTTTTTATTTAATCAGTAATATTTGATAATATGTTAGGGGTTAATTTAAGATGCGTAAGTGATTACTGACCGCGCGTGTCGCTGTTTGAGCCAATTTAGATTTTAGACCACGCCAGTTTAATTTCTGACCAATCAAAGTATATGATTCCTGATTGGTTCGTCAATTCCATCTCATCTCTCAATCAAAGGTAGGCCTATGTAAAATGCAACGCTACAATGGCAAACAAAAAAAAGTGACAGGAGCAAAGAGAACGGGAGTTTTTTTACTAAATCGAATTATTTTGATTTCGTTGCAGCACAAACGATCCCAAAAAATAGCAATTTGAATAATTTAATGAGCTTCAACCATAGTTTACACCTTGTCTGACCGTAAACCAACGGTGTTGTTGGTAAGATGTCCATCGCCATGCCAACTACAACCACCTCCCCGTCGGCAGCTTTCAACTGCCATTGTCCGGTCTCGAGATCTATTGACCGGCTTATCTGCAGGGCTAGTAGGCCTATCAGCTTTTCACACACAGGCCGCCTCAATCAGCCTTAATCTGCCCAGTTGAAGACAGATAGATAGGGTCTCTGCCTATCGGCAACTGTGAGTGATAAGACATTATATAAAGTAAATTATTACTTCGTTTAAGAATGCTTGATTCTGATTGGCTGGGAGGAGGGCATTAACCCGGCAGGTTGCCCGCTGACTTGTCGGTTGTACTTGCTGCTGACTGAGCACAGCGTCATCAAATAGTAGATCAATACGCCGTTTGTATTTTTTTTTTTATCACAGAAATTACAAACATGAGGTCCATTGTAAAAATAAACCTTGTTTAAAAAAGTTTCTAAAATGTGTCGGAGGATCAGTCGATACATAGTTTCGCAAGCGAGATACATTTAGCAACTACGTTATTAAACTAGTGATCAGATGCAGCGTTGCGGTTGCTATAGAAACTAATTAGCTACAGCTGAGCTAACGTTATTCACCGTAATTCTAAAGGGGACTACTTTTTGAGGGAGATGAACAAACAGAGTATACATTTAATAAGCATGCAATAGGCCTACGAATAAGAAAAAGCATAATTATTAAAGTATTTTAATTGTTTTATTATGTTTATGTTGCAATAAACAGCCCGGCTCGTCTCGGGCGGTAAGCCGTCCACATCAAACTGTTTATTGCCCTGCCCCACCCTGATTATCCCTTACTAATTGTATAACTTCTTGGTAGGCAAAACATGGGTAAAACATGATCACTACCTTCCAAAAAAGTGCATTACGTTTTTTTTAATAAAAATGAGAAAATAAGTAACTCAAGTTTATTTAAAAGGATATCAATCTCAAACAAAATAAATTACTTGGATGGAAAGATGAAAGGTGACACCGCCCTCTAGTGTCTAAGGACGAAATTGGACACAACTGCTTTTCCCATTTGTTTATTTTTATCCATGTTGAATCGCCAATGAAAATGGCAAACGAACAAGAAAATAATATTACCAAGTATGTAAAAACATAAGCATAATTCATATTTTGTAGGCTTATACAGTATATTTTTATTCATTATTTATGGGGGTATATTTTTTTTATTACAAATTCGTCATATGTGAAATCCTGGTAATGAAATGGACTCTTGTGATGATTTTCCACAGTTAACACACTACATACACACTGCATGTATACTGTTAACCTTTACTCAGACAGGTCAGGTGTTTTCTCACAGAGCCAGTGGTTCATATTCTCACAGAAGGCGCTTCTCAAGGGATTCATTTTCTCTTGTTGGTCCAAGTAGGCGCATTTCCTCTTCATACGATTGCGGAACTCCGAAAAATGATTTTCTTTGTAATACCTAAACATGCAAAGTGGGTAAATAAGGGTTTTGAATTAAGCCATCACAATGCAATGTTCTAGTGAAGTGAACGTTATGTTATGTTTTACCCTCTTTCCACCGCCGTCCCATCCTCCCAAACAGGGTCCCATTCTCCAGCCCTTGATTGCAGGCCGATCCAAACTCTATCTACTAAAAATCCAATCGTAAGGATCAGCATCTGTCAACAAGAACGACAATCGCTTTATGAGGAACACTTCACATTAAAGAGTCCATTGTCACAGTGTAATTAAATAGCTAATGTTACAACATGTAACAGCCCAGCTTCCTCAATGTAATAATGTTATGGAACAGCCTGTAACTACACAATGTGGTTGGTGTTTGCCACCACTTACAGGCCGTTTCATAACTTTATGACATAAGAAGTTCATGCCGTTACATGTGAAATGCATGCCGTTACATATGAAGTATGTACGATTATATGTAAAGTACATGCTGTAACACACACATGCTCACACACACGCACACACAACCTGCTCTCGCTGGCTGTTAACGGCCACCAGATGTGCGCCTCTATCCAGGCAGTCTTGACGGGCCGACTCCCAGGTTCCCTCACTGGAGGAGAGCAGGTAACAACTGGACTGCTCTGAGGTCCAGTCTGGGGGACAGCGTGGGACGCTTGGGTCTGGTCAGGAGTCCGACAGAGCAGAACGCAATTAGAGACTACAGTTCTGAACTGAACTACACCGGTGTACTTTAAGTCACAGTAGACCCACACAGGTGTCATTCATAATGCTAATTAGGGGTCTGCTCCTTTTATGCACCAGGACAGGGGAAGTCGATTTAACCAGTGAAGTTAAGTCTACGAACCTGTGCCCTGTTCATTAAAGGAGCAGACCCATCATTTGGGTTATGAGTGACCCCTTTCCCCCGAATGACTGCTGTGAAAAAGGTCTCTTGACATGTAATTAATCAATATCACACGAGAGGGAGTGCTGTTATACTAAATCACAGAACAGCTGGGATTATATGAGTAAGATAATCACAGCTGTGATTAACAACAGCTCAAACGCCATTTATTTAGTTACATTTTATTTACATGTTAAATAAATAAAATACAAAAAAATAACACTTCTGTAGAATAGTCAGTATAGGCCTATAGTTTCAATATCATATATGCTACTTGACACTTTAATCACTACACTCTAAGACAACATGTGGTCAATATTAATTTACCATTATATTAAAGCAGAAATAACCATTATATTACCAGTAAATTAGTTAGTTAATGCTTTTTACTGCATTAAATAATCTTCTTTAATGGTTATTTAACGTACCATTATTGTACCATTAAGTGTTACCCATACTGTGAAGTATCTCAACTGTGCGTAATGTACAATTATTTTTTGCAATCAGACTTGTATCGCTACTACTCAAAGGCCTAGATACAATTTCTGCATTATTTTGTACTGTAAAAATATATATTTTAATATTTTTTGTTAAATGTAAACTACCAACCTGTACTTTCTTAAAAAAAAAAAGTTACAAATTTCACATCTGGGATTATTAGATTAAATTATTTATAAAACATACAATGTTTTTAGGAACTAATAAAACTCACCCAGTTTAGAAATGTGCATGAGCAGCCTGCTTCTCTGGTTCTTGAGTTCCATTACCACATTTCTCTGCCGGGAGATCTGGTCCCTCAGCACATCTCTTTCTCGGACCACCATGTTGTAGATCTCCACATGTGGGTTGTAGATCCGTCTGCCCAGAGACTGGCTGCAGTTTATGAACTGGGCCTCTAGAATGTCGTGTGCTTTCTGTAGCTCCTGCCTCTGCCCTATCAAGTGAAATCTCATTGAAACCAAGTCTTCGACGGCCCAATCTGTAGTGCCGCCGAAGCCGAAAGGCTCGGGGGCTGGGGAGGGAAGATACACATCAGGCCAGAGGTTCCTCTTTAGTGAGGCAGGGTCAACACCAAAGGGATCTCAGCCTGGAACCTTGGCTTCTCATAAACCTAAACCTTTTTCTCTTATAGTTTGCTGAGAAAATGTGATGTTACAGATGGATATATGCCTACTCACAGGTTTTATGAAGGCGCAGTGAAATGTTGAGGGTGGCTTGTAGAACGCAGAGGAGACCCAGACTTACACCAACCACTCTGCAAACTCCCAATACTGTTTAATAAATGTCACACACATGCATGAACACACACATTTTGATGTGCCACATTTAAACAGTTTGATCCTCAAAATATACCCCCCCCCACCTTTGACCAAAGAGTAAAGCAACATAATGTGAACTCATCAAATTTAAATTAAATAGTGATCAACTGTTAGTCCAAATTTTGACATTACATTTCAGATTAATCCAAGTGGTCTGTCTACGAATACCTGTTGACCTGATAGTGTCCCTTTGACAAAAATCAAACTTTTTTTTACCAGAAACACAGCTCGGTTTCTCAGTTTCCGTTGCATCTTTATCATTTGATGAAGAGGAAGGGGAGTTGATGTAGTCCAAATCAGTCCGCTGCATGACTTATCGGTGTTCAAGGTGTGTGTGTATCACAGAGATATAGAGAAAACCTTTCTCTGTTGGCAACTTATTTCTGGGTGGAGGATGTGGCACTTCCCTCTGTGTCTGTAGTCATAGTTTGCCAATAACATGTTGAAATATTCCAACCACATGTCCCATGAGGAAATATATTGTTGTACTTTGTCTCTGACCACAGATATTTGGTGGGGGTTAAGCGGGGGTTTTCAAGGCTCAATAGACTGATCTCACTGGTCCCCATTAATTACTTTTTTTTTTGTCTCAATCAACAATTAAAGGCTTTTCAACTAGATAGATGTATAGGAAATGTCTGGCTATGAAACATTTGATCAAAGACAAATGTAATTTATTAAATCTCACTTTTCAAAATAAAGTAAAAAAATATATATAAGTGCATTAACCTACCACTAGAGGACATACACAATGCAGTAAGCCCAAAGTCTTGGCAAGAGTGCTGGTGGGCTTCAATTGAATGAGGTCAACTGACATTAAAAATCATTTAGTCTATTCTGAGATTACAAATTAATGGCTTTCATGTAGCTTGTATTAATAATAATTAATGTATTACTTATTTACAGAGGGAGGTTTTTGAAAATTAACAGGGCAATTGGAATATTTTCTTGTTTTTAAGTTTTTTTATCGCTGGTTGTCCACACAAACTAAAATCACACTACAAAAAGAAAAACACTGGTATTGTTTTTATTTTGTTTTCCTTTAATAAAAAAAAGGTTTAAAACATGTAAAACGTGTGTAGAATCAGATATTCATCCTCAAGTCAAAATGGAAGCATAGATCCTTGGCAACATGGTATTTGCCGTTTAACAGTTTTCAGTTGGTGAGTGATCTTCTTCTTCAATCATCAACCAATTTGCTTATGGTGAAAAACAATCCTTGTGTATATAGGGTTGGGTTTGGTTCTTCAGGGCAAAGTCTTTGATTGGTGAGGCTTGTTAAACTTACTCTGTAGGAACACCCTAGGCACACAGAGGCCTTCCTTCTTGTTCACCGTCTCTCTGAAGACGTAGTCATTGGCCACCGAGTGGAAGCCCCTCCCCTCAAACAGTTCAGCAAGGAGCTCTGAAGAAGGAAGTGACACGTAAGAGTATTTTGTAGTCAGGGGAATGCACTGCACTTGGCTATGGATGACCCTTCCGTGTACAATAATAAAACTGACCTTTGGAGAAGAAGTAGGACCTGGTGCCGTCCTGCCGGACGTAGAAGTTCTGCCCCAGCTTGCTGGCGGCTTTGAACCTCAGCATGGCGTGGTCGTTGAGCCCGTAGTCTCTGAACAACACAGAGCCTCCTGGCTTCAACACCTGAGACACACAAACAGAGGCAAATGTTTCTGTACCATGCCACGCTCACCTTCCATTTAAAGGGAACTACTTTACTATTCAGTCATTCAGACATTAAATCCAAAGTGACTTAAAGTAAATCCAGATACGTGGGAGCAGGTAGGGGGTTAGCTAGTCTGTTAAGTAAGGGTTTCCGCTACAGGTTTTATCAGAACTGGTCTGGCTTAAAAAAAGTAGAATTGAATGATGCACAAAATACAAAATAATATATAGCTAGTGAGAATGTGACATTGAACACGGCGATTCTATTGCTGTCCTCACCCGGAAAATGTTCTCCAGGGCTTGCACCATCTTGTCGGGGTGGATGGCGGATAGGACGAAGATGAGCGTGACCACGTCCACACTGGCTTGCGGCACCTCGCCCCGTAGGTCATCCTGGGTGAGGTCACACCGGAAGGCCTTGCAGCGCTCGGGGCAGTACAGGGGGTGTTGCTGCCAACAGACACACAGGCTGACCAAATCTGTCACATCTTCTCCTTTGTTTGATGTATGATTTCAGCTTCTTGTGATCCCAGTAGTCCACTACAGGGATGGTGTTTCATTAATTTGTATATTTTCTTTTATTCTTTTATAATTGTTTATTCTGTTACCATGTAGGGAGATGCTCTAAATCTATTTAAATTCGAATACAACTCCCTAGGACACACACACACACACACACACACACACACACACAAGAATAGGTGAGTTATTAACTACTACACCCTTCATTTTATAGATCAGTCACTGATAACATGTAAACCAGGAAGAGAAGAAATCAATGGCTCTGTCATCCATGATGTAAAAATAAATAAAACGAATTACCAGCCAATCCCAACCATGGCCATTTTGTGGCCAAAATACAACATAAATATACTTCAGGGGAGCAACTAAGGAAATTGAGTCAATTCATTGATCAAAACATTTTTGAACAGTAATAGATTCATAAATGAAAACGGATGCGGAAAGCAAGGGCTGACATTTTTGGACAAAATATAAATAAGTTGCTTTCTTTAAAAAAAAAAAAATTTTAAACCCACTATGTATCCCAAAATGTACTACATAAAGCAGTCATCTGCTTGAATGGTACCACCCATACAGATTATGAACAACGCTATAATGATTGTCTCTGGATATGTGGTCACAGGCCAAGCAGGTGGGTTGCGTGAACTCGTTTTTAGTGGTCAGAAGATGCGGCGTGGCGGTGTAAAAGCGCCTCCACGCAAAGTACTTCATGTACTTCTCGTCGTTCTTGTCCAACTCGAGCAGGTGTTCGGCCATCGCCTTGGCATCGGGGAAGTCTTTGACGTGAATGAAAGAATCACCCGGCATGAATTCTTCATAATTGTCTCTAGACGTCCCCAAAACTATTGGCACAGTTCCCGACGACAAGGGTCCGTTTACCTTCTCTGTTATGTAGTCTTTGTGGGCGGAGTTCTCAAAAGCCAAGTAAAACTTGCAACTCTGCATGGTCGGGTAATAACGTTCCGCCGGCAGTGCAGCACCAAACCCAAGACCAAAGACATGCACTTTGACGTGCTTGACGAGCTCTTTGTAGTATGCTGTTCTGACCCGCGAACCAGCAGACCACATGTTACTAACCATCCAGCAGACCAGTTTATCTTTCTTGGGCAAAACGAAGTGGTCACCTGGTTCATCCTTGATCACAACGTCATACCGCGCAGTGATGCCAGCATCTCTTCTGTAACTCAACGTCAGGTTGAATATATTATTTATTCCTGGGAGCTTGGCTGTGTTTGCTGGCGACTCTACGTTATACCAGATCCACTTCTGTCGTTGTGGGCGTGGTCCTTGTGGCATGTGGGTCACACTGTGAATATTCTTCTGATAGAACATGACCGCGTCCGCCTGCTGGTATAAGGATCTGTCGTATGTCAGATCACAGCTTGAGATATTATAATATTTCTTGCAATCATTGAAATCAAATTTAACATTCAACGGTATGGCCCAGATTAACAGCAGAGGCTTCTTATGAGTCTCTTCCCTCATTTCACTGGTGTAGTTCGCAAAGAGACGTCCGTCCGATGGGCAGATGTGCACGGAGGGATGAATGTAAAGAAAGTACACATAAGTGGTGCACCCCAGTATGAGAGCAGCTGCCAACACATTTCGTGACCACGTCATCTTCGTCCACCTTTGGTTCTGTCAAGGAATGAATGAATTTATAAATATTAAAAAATAATAATTAATAATAATAATAAAGAGTTAGAAAAAAAGTATTCAATTATAACATGGCTCTTCTAAATGCTGTTGAATACTCCGTTTACTTGCATGGGCCTTCCCGACTTCCTGCGGTCAATTATTTTTAGATAATGACCGTTGCTAAGCATATAATGACCGCTGTCAAGTAAAGTGAATTTTTTCACGTCTTTCGTTTGACTCAAATACACAAGTAGTCTGGTAACTTAACAACCCCAGCGGATTCGGTTGCTAAGCGACGTCAACGTCTTTGGCGGACTATTTCTCTGCTGATCAACACTACGAATGCTGGTAACAAATTAATTGTAAAAAGACACACCGTGTGAAGTTATTTTTTCGTTTTGGCAAGTAGCCGTGTAATAAGCGGGATAATGTATCCGTCGCCGGTCATTATCGAAAATAAGCCCCTTCAGGGCGAAGCAAGTCCTGTTCCTTATTTCCTGATAATCACCGGCGTTCTACAGGCTACATTATCCCTTACTTATTTCTAGTTGCCCGCAGGAGGCTGGTAGCCTACCCTTTACTAAAAGTATGGATGCAGACCATGATAAATAAAAAACACATAAACCACTCACCTTTTGTAGATTGTCCTTGTCAACCAGGCTAGTGATACTTCAGGTCAACCGGTTTGGGCCAGGGTGTGTTCGGCTTTGTGTTGTTGTGTGCTGTATGTGTGCTGTATGCGGGCTGCAGCAATACCTGTCCTTCCCCTTTGAGTGTGCACACTCCCACAAAGCAGCCTACCTGATAAATACACATATTGGCTTCAAAATGAGCTGAACCTCATGCGATGGAGCAGAAGGAATGAACTAGGACAGGATGCTCACCTCCACCAACACACATAGTCATGTAATGACTCATTGAGCAGGGTTGCCAACTCTCACGCATCTGGCGTGACACTCACGCTTTCAGCATCAATCTCACGCTCTCACGCACACGCAACAAATGTCACCCAAATGTCTAACCCAAAAAAAAAAAAAAAAAACTCCCGTTAAATTCCTGTTGAACAATCAGCGGACGTACAACCCCCCCCCCGCCCCCCCGGCCAACAATCAGCGGACGTAGGCCTACAAACCCAACCCCAGCAGATAAATGTATAAAGAGTTATACATAGCTGTATATGTATTTGCAATATAGCAGGAATATTTACTCGAGACAGCTGCTGACTGCTGTTAGCTGTCCAACAGGTTAGCAAACTGTAGAGTTATTAAGAATTATGTAAATTATATTATTTTTTCCATATATTTGCATATCTATCTGGTTGGTGCCGCTTTCATGTCACATAGAGAAGAGTTGCTGTAGCTTTAAGTGTACCTTTGGCCGTTATAACGCCGTCTGCCGTTACGTTATAACGGCAGACTATCGTAAATGTCGTGTTGATAGAATGTTAGGAATAAAACTATCCTTGTATCGCAATGATCGCATTACATTTTGAGGGACTACTTTCTCAGCAGTCCAAAATTCCGAACTACCCCTTTAATTGAACCAACATACATTAATTTAATATTTTCCATGCTGAAATACATTTTTAACATATAAAGTCTATACTCTTGTTAAACGACAAATACAACAAATTTGTTTTAAAAGAAACAACAGCCACATGAGTGATGAGTATGTTCCTCAGTGCAAAGGGCTCACATACATCATCATTCAATGATGGCACAAAACTGAAAAACAGTGGCCCAACATTAAGTGAAACAACTAGCAGTATATTCAGTGCAGTTGTAGTAGTTGAAATTACTTTCATGACTGATATAGTTTCTAAGCAAACTAGTCACATAGATTTGCCTTTGAATTCTATGAACAGATAGATAGATTTACTTTATTGATCCCAAGCTGGGAAATTGCAGTGTAGCAGCAGCATTACACACAGTAACAATACAAATAGAGAGAAACAACCTTGACATATATATAAAAAAGAGGCAATATAAAATGTAATATGAAAAATTTATAAATAAGCAGTATAATTGTAGTGCAAAGTAGAAAGTATAAATATAAGGTGCAAGTGAACAGATAAAACATAAGGTGCTTTGAGACTGTATTATTATTATTATGACCAGAGTTTTAGCTGTTATTGTACAGTGTGATGGCATGTGGCAGGAAATATTTCCTGTATCTGTCCCTTCGACAGCGGAGCTGGAGCAGCCTGTGGGAGAAGGTGCTCCACTGTCTGACCACTGTGTGATGGAGAGGGTGCTGATCATTGTCTATGATGGATAACAGTTTATTCAGCGTTCTCCTCTCCACCACGCACTCAAAAGACTCCAGCCTGAGACCAAGTACAGAGCCAGCCTTCTTGATCATTTTATCAAGTCTGTTGGTGTCGGTGCTTTTCTTCTCCGGTCAGCATGTACTGGCATCCACTCATGACCGTTGTATGACTTCAGCAACCCGTGTCCTTGGATGCTGCAGGTTATGTCCATCTGGGCTGCAGGCCCTCCAGCTGTTTGAATTTTCCTTCTCAAGTATACTTCAGACAAAAGGGTTTGAAACCAGAACCCTCTCGGACGACAGTGAAAGGAGAACCAAACCCTAGCCTTAAAAAAAGTATTACTTTTGTTCTGGAGTTTCCCTCGGAATTATATTTCAATTCAGCTTCAATAAGCAGAGCAATGTGATGGCATGTGGCAGGAAATATTTCCTGTATCTGTCCCTTCGACAGCGGAGCTGGAGCAGCCTGTGGGAGAAGGTGCTCCGCTGTCTGACCACTGTGTGATGTAGAGGGTGCTGATCATTGTCTATGATGGATAACAGTTTATTCAGCGTTCTCCTCTCCACCACGCACTCAAAAGACCAGCCTGAGACCAAGTACAGAGCCAGCCTTCTTGATCATTTTATCAAGTCTGTTGGTGTCGGTGGCTCTGATGCTGCTGCCCCAACACACAGCAGCAAAGACAATGGTGCTGGAACAGACTGGTAGAAGATCTCCAACATCTTGCTGCACACTTCGAAGGATCTAAGCTTCATCAGGAAATACAGTCTGCTCATCCCCTTCTTGTACACAGCCTCTGTGTTAGATTTCCAGTCCAGTCTGTTGTCGATCACCACTCCCAAGTATCTGTAGTCCTCCACCTCCTCCACCACCCCCCCCCCCCGACCCCGAGGCTGTGAAGTCATCCTCTTCTTCCTACTGAAGTCGATCACCATCTCTCTGGTCTTGTTGACATTCAGACTCAGGTGATTCTGTTTGGACCACTCTACAAAGTCGCATACACCCGACAATAGCGTCGTCAGAAAACTTCGGCAGGTGACATGACTCAGAGTTGTACTGAAAGTCAGTGGTGTACAAGGTGAAGAGGAAGGGAGAAAGCATAGTTACCTGTGGAGCTCCTGTATCGCTGACCACCACGTCAGACAGGACACCCAGACGGACAAACTGTGGCCTGCCTGTCAAGTAGTCAGTAATCCAGGAGATCATAGTGTCGTCAACACCCACCACCCACAGCTAGATACTCTGCTTCTCATCTTTAATCATGCTGATCTTAAGACTGTCCTTCCAAAACTCTACCAGCATGTTGATTTCCCAACAAGAGGAGATAACATTTTGGATCTGGTCTACACTACCCACAAAGGAGCATACAAGGCCTCCCCCCTCCCCCACATTGGACTCTCTGATCACATCACTGTTATGCTAATGCCAGCATACAGACAGAGACCTATGTCTATGTGAAGTAACTAAAAATAAAACTGACTTTGACTTATCTTGACTGAAAAGAACGTTTTTCTTGATCGGGTTTTCTGTAAAATAATTATTTGCGGTGACAGCGCTAGCTTCCATTTTAGTGCCTTCACTATCAAAGGCTCGGGCCTCGTGCTCAGCTCAAGCACATCTCCATGATTTGGCTGACATGGGATCACATTCTCTAGACTCAAATGACAGAAGCGAACGTTAAGCAAAACAATAGTCATGTTACTTTATTTCTAGTTCTATGATTGTATGTGTAGTCGTCTAGGCTTTGCCTTATAGACTTCGGCCACTCTACTCGGCGGTGACCACTGCGAAACATGAGGTCTGCTCCAAAGTTTCTGGTGCGCTCGTGATTTGCAGGGCTCTAAGACTGAGCTGATTCTGATGAGCCCAAAGACAGAGCTCGACCACTGCCCGTTGGAGAGCAGAGGAGCGCACGCCCCCCTGTTTGTAAGCCGCCACTGACACGCTGTCCGTTCTGATCAGAAGGTGATGTCCGCGCACCAGAAATGCAAAAGCACTTTCCTCTCTGTGGCGAGCTCCAGCACATTAATGTGTGAACTGGGGAGTGTCAGCCACTCACCAGAGAGACACGTTCCTCCCCAGCCCATCACTCTGCCCAGGGGAACCTACGGGATTTCACTGAGGAGGCGAGAGCCTCGCTGACATCATGGCCGAGTCTAGGCAAAGCCCCAAGTAGACTAGTCGATGGCTAGGGAGCGAGTTATTTTCCCAGTTCATGGCGAAACCCAAGGTTTCAATGATATATCACCGTCATGGTGTCTCTTCTCGCAGCTTCCTTTGTGTGTCTTAAAATCAGTAGGTCGTCGAGGTCCCATTACCTGGATCACACCCTGCCTTATCCATACATCCAAATCATTCTGCTTTCCTTCTTTGCACCCATTTTCCCCTTCTTCGTTACTGTGGGTTCCTCAAAGTTATTCTGAGATTCTTCTCCGGTCAGCATGTACTGGCATCCACTCATGACCGTTGTATGACTTCAGCAACCCGTGTCCTTGGATGCTGCAGGTTATGTCCATCTGGGCTGCAGGCCCTCCAGCTGTTTGAATTTTCCTTCTCAAGTATACTTCAGACAAAAGGGTTTGAAACCAGAACCCTCTCGGACGACAGTGAAAGGAGAACCAAACCCTAGCCTTAAAAAAAGCATTACTTTTGTTCTGGAGTTTCCCTCGGAATTATATTTCAATTCAGCTTCAATAAGCAGAGCAAAGGTGTATCGCATCACCACTTAATTGGTGGGTAACTGTATCCGCCAATAAGACGGTTTGAATGCAATAGCGTGTGTTTAACATAGAGAGGGAGTCATCCGTGATACAAGACAGTTCGATGGTTATATAGCAACAAAGCATGTAATACCTTGACAAAGTCCACAGCTCTCGGTGAGAAGTCACAGGCGTAGATAAAGATGTTGCGATCCTCTTCCAGCAGAGGAAAAATGCAGTTTCCTACCCCACAACCAGCCTCCAACAGCACCAGCCTTTGGAACTCAAACTGAAAAACCAGAAAGAATAAAACGACATTTAAAACTCGCTTAGACGTTTGTGTAAATCACGGAATCAATATACATCATCATCATCCATTAATACCTCTCTGCACGACTTCAGTTCTTCAAACTCCCGCGTAGTCCAATGTCTGTCCTTGAAGAAATTTGTCGTGTTTCTTTTATAGAATAAGTCCCAGTTTTTCTGCGCTTCCTTTTCTAATTTCATCTGCTTGAATTCTGAGACCAGAGTCTGATCAATGGGGAGTTTATGTGACTCTTCTTGGCTCAGTGACATGTCTGAGTTGCTTTTGATTTCACCCTGGTGTTTATCGATAATAGACTGATCTTCAGGGGATACATGATCGCTTGTAAAACACTTTATTTCCGATTCCATGTCGGATAGTTCGTTTTCAACGCCTGACACTGTATCAATCAGTGGTCAGCACCAAAAGCAGCGTATACAACATGAGCCCACCATGTCCGTCCCATATATTCTTCCGTCTCGAGTTTCTCACAATCCGTCTGGTTTATTTATCTCTAAAAAACATTCCATTTTTGGATGTGAAATGTAATATGTGTTGTTACATTTATATTTTTTAAATCATGTATTATTAATCTAATGTTTAATAGAGGTAATAAGTATAATAAGTATAACACGAATCTTCCGCACACTGTCGGAAGTATTTCCCAGCAGGAACCAAACAGGAAACAGATGCTCGCCGCAGTTCGTCATTGGGCTAGCCAGGGCGCCTCTGGTGTGTTCACTTTGCATAAACAAATTCTGTACATGTTCAGTGATTTTAAACAAATGTAAACTTCGACCATTTAAAATAAGCAATGAACGGAACTACAAATCCGCTTTTGGATAAAGAGGAGCATGTGTTGAAGCTCGGAGAGAGCTTCGAGAAGAAGCCCAAATCGTCCTTCCATACAATCAGATGTGAGTTATTAAAAGAGCGTATGAGATGAGGGGATGGATGGCTTGAAGTCCAGCTTCCACATTTACGAAGTGAATCGTTTGGTGGCGTTTTTCCACGACATTTAAATTAGTTAAATTCGGTACCCATCTGGTCTGCTGTGTGAACGCGTAGTTGTAAAGGGACAATTAATAATGAATACCTAGTCAGATCATCTCACGAGTGTTAAGTAATAGCATATTGACATGGGGGATGTTGAATTTGTCAGTGATTGGAAGTACCAAATACCCTGCCCCTCCCCTCGATCATCTGTCGTCCTGCGGTGCGTTTCTCCCAATCATTTACAGTCTTTGGTTGTACCTCCCCGAGTAGTGCAGTACCACTAGGGGCGTTTTCAGCCCAGTATTGGCCCTTGGCATTTGTGCACAGGGCCCCATTGCACTATTATCAAAAGCCCCTATCAAAAACAAAGACGTTGTTGGGCACGAGGTAAGTCATAGTATGTTGACATCACGCCTCCTGCTGTGTAAATGTAAAACGGCCAGACTTGCGGCATTCCACAACCATGGACTATTTTTTGTCCTACTTTACAAGGAAGCAATGCTCTCTCTACACATTGTGTTTGTAGAAGGAAAACACATTTTTCACTTGGGTTGACTGGACTTGCGTAATAGAAAAATCAGTCATTCATACATACATGGTTATTGGTTTTCTGCATTTATAACTGAGCACGGATTTAGTACTCTGAAAGGGGAAGAAAAAAGGAGACGTCAACAAACATACATGCTATTTTCCACACACCTGTATGTAGCAACAGTTTCAAAGCCTGTTTTCATGTTTGTTTTGTGTACCTCAGATGATTTCAAACCAGCCTCTATCGACACCAGCTGCGAGGGAGAATTGCAGGTCGGAAAGGGGGATGAAGTTACCATAACGTTGCCACATATTCCAGTAAGAAGTGGGGAACATCCTCTTTTCGACTAGAACATGGCTTGACAGAATAACAATCCTCTCAACAACTAAATGCAATGTCACAAACTACCCATTGCAAACCTGCATGCATCACATTATGTTATACGTAAAAAAAAACACATGCAGTGTCCCATCCAGGGATGAAACATCTGTCTTTGATACTCAGTAATGGGCAACAATGCAATGTATAACATGGTATATTAAGCTTATATTATGTATCTTTATTTCACCCAAGGGCTCCACACCCCCCATGACGGTGTTCAAAGGGAACAAGCGGCCCTACCAGAAGGACTGTGTCCTCATCATCAACCACGACACTGGGGAGTTTGTGCTGGAGAAACTCAGCAGTAGCATCCAGGTCAAGAAAACCAGGTGAGAGGGCAAATAGTTCCCATGGGGGGAAAAAAAGCCAAGGTAGCTTCGTAGCCATTTGGGAACTCTTGTTTATTTCTAATCCACAAATGCTTGATGAGACATGATGAGAGGGTTAGCCGATAGCAGAACAGATGCGTGCGGATGCACAGCCACTGGGCTAGTGGCTGGGAGCGCATCCGTTCTGCTATCGGCTAGTAAGGGCTTTCTGGATATGTCCACGGGGTAATCTGCGGTGAGTGTTTACATGCAAAAACACAAAGTTTATACTGTTTTGCCACACTATTTGAGTTAAACAAACACGGTGGTGTCTCGTAAGGTACCAACCCTTGTTACATGTCTTGGAATGGTTTTCTGAATGTGTTTAGAAGCCCCAAAAGCGGATAAAGAGCTTGCCCCCATAGGTTAGCGTTATAGCTATTCCGTAGCGCCGGCAGCCAGTGCAGATCTCTGGCTTGGTCGAATCAATTTTCGTCTGGTTTTTAGCTTCCCTCAACATTGGGTGACCCTCAAAACAATAATGGGGTTAAAAATCGCCTGAGTTCTCCTTTAAAGTTCCCTCCACTGAAATGTAAAATATCCTAAACACTTACAAACAGCTTTTTGGGGTTTGTGAAACATGTAAGCAGTGGAGGAATGAACGATGGTGTTTTACACGGGTGTCTGGGTGTGTGTGGTGGTTCCAGGGCAGAGGGCAGCAGTAAGATACAGGCCCGTATCGAGCAGCAGTCGGTGCGGTCCAACCAGCCCAGCTCCCAGTTCCGGGCCCCCACCAAGCCAGGGGCTGGAGTAAAGACCTCCCCCTCCCCCTCTAAGGACAACCCCTCTCCCGAGCCCCAGCTGGATGACATCAAGAGAGGTGAGGGCCCTCAGCCAGAGGCATCGTCACTGTTAAAGGGCCCCTATTTCTCCACCAGCTGTGAGGCTGACAAGTCATTGCAAGCCATCACTCAAAACCTATCCACTGGGGACGTCACAAGCAGGATTGTCCACCAAGTTGTATGGGGGCTTACTGCACTCCAGCCTACCAGCTGGTGGCAACCCGGGAGTTGGGGCAACCCAACAAGTGATCAAGTAGGGGCTCTCTGATAACACTTTAGGTAGCGCTGGACGATATGGCCAAAATCTATATCACCATATACTTTTTCATGTCAGTCGATAGTTATATCACCATTATCGTGGCAGAATATATCAGGATTATTATTAATATTGATTTATCGTCCACCCCTTACTCTTGTGAAATGCTGTCCCTGTGAGCTAATCAATCACCATCAAGATCATTGATGATGGAGCGATGGATTACCCTGCCTCGGTTTTGGGTTAAAAGTTGGTTCTGATGCTCGCTCTCTCGCTCTGTCTCTCTCTCTCCCTCCCTCTCCCTGACCCTCCCCTGTGTTGGGCAGAGCTGCGTGCGGAGGTGGAGGTCATTGAGCAAATGAGCAGCAGTGGCAGCAGCTCCTCATCAGACTCGGCCAGCGGCGACGACAGCTCCAGCAGTGACGGTGAACACGACGCACAACCTCCACCCCCGCCACTACCACCACCACCACCGCCGCCGCCCCACCACCACGCCCAGGCCTCCCCCAACCGAAACCCGCTGGCCAACGGGGCCCCCGACCGGCAGCAGGGCACCAACCAGCTCATGAGCACACTCCGTGAGTCTGATATAGAGGGCTGGCTGTATGTGTACTTTGTATTGCCTGATGTGAAACAATATGGGAGGATTGGATTTCTCGGGGGCTGTGCTTTACGGAGGAACAAAGTACTTTCATAACTTCTGGAAAACTGAGAGATTTGTGACATCTTCCAACGCATTCTGTTTCCTGTCTTTGCAGGAAACGATCTGCAGCTCAGCGAATCAGGCAGTGACAGCGATGATGATTGAAGTTCTAGCCCCGCCCACACCTCTTCTCTTTTCAACTGTAACGCCAGTTCCATTATTCCAATGCTGTGGTAACTGACTTTTTTATTTTTATTTTGTATTCTCCTCAAAGCTGGCCTGCTTAGATATTTTAGAGTGTATTTTTTATTACCTGTATATTTTCTGTCGTGTATGAAAGAGAAAAGGCATAGTTTAGAAGATTATAAATAAGAGGGTACATTAATATGGTATGTTACGAGTGTTTAGATACTCATTTTAAGGTTTTTATGTGTACCCCTAGTGCCCTTTGTTGCCCCCTACCTCCCTCTAATCCAGAGAACCTCAAAGGAGTAATATTAATTATGCCTTCAGTTGATAGGAAGATGTAATGTCTCGGCATAGCACACTTAAATGTATTTCTGTGACGAAGATGCTCTATAACAGGAGGTCATTTTATAAAGGGGCATGCAGAAATTGAGCATTCTGCCATTTAGAAATTAATCACATTTTTAAATAGTAGAAAATGTCCATTTGAAACCAGCGAAAAACACAGCAAATAGGCTTTACTGTAGAGATGACCTGAACTTAGAAGTGAGAGATTAGATTCACTAAACACCTGATACCGTAGGAATCAGGTCTCTGAAAAAAAAAAAAAAAGTGTCTCCACGGTGGACGTTTGAGCTCTGTGGTCGCCCCCTCCTGAGGCCTCTGTCCCAGGAGCCCCGGGCTGAAGCACTTTTCAATTCAATTAGTTTTCCTCTTTTGTACCTTCAACCACCAAGGAAGCTATAAACTCTGTTAGGCCTGAAGTAGTGACACGACCCTCTGCAATACCAAAGAACAAGAAAAGAGCCGCCCTGGAGGTAGAATTGGTTTCAGAAGCATGTTCATCAAGTATTGTTTCTATTAGTCTCCGTACGACTAATGTTCTGCCTGTAAGTGTTCTTTGTTATAGGTTTACAGTGTTTTCTATGACGTAAAATGTCCACTTGTATATTTGGAGTTCCGTAACAAAACTGATTGATTCACCAATCGATTCACCCTTTGGCTCTTAACCAAACAGTTTGTTCATCCACCAAGCTGAGTGAAACGGCACACACATCCGCCCTCCACTACTCTCATTCTTCTGTCCATTTTAATTTCACAACAGTAACGTTTTTTCATGGCAAGCTAAGAACAATGTAAGAGAAGCAGTCCAAAGTATTCAGGTTCAGAAAACATGTATGTAACGAGGAACAGATAACAATCAAACTACGGCATACCCAAACTAACAAAACCCTTATTGTCTTTCAATGTTTCTCATTCGTACAATCTTCATCTTCATCTGGATGGATTGGTTTGGGACTTGAATGTCCATTTTTTTTTTGTTATTTCAACAAGTCAATTCAACTGGTCATGATTTAGACCTAAGATTTTTTTACACCTTGTAAATAGGTTAACATGTAGACACTTTACTGTCCCATTCTGTTTGTCTATGTGATTTCAAAATCACATAGTTTGTTTGTCAACCTCTTGTATTGCGTATTATAATTGATGTTTTTTTTATTAGTACTCGTTTGTAAGATAGAAAATTATTTGAATTGTATTAAAAGTTTGCATCAATTTCAATAATGTGTTGTGTGTCTGTCAGGTGTACAGGCAGTGCACCGTGTTGTCGGCTGGAAGCTGCACAATATAACCACTGCCCTCTAGTTGTAGACTGTCGGAACTGCACAACATTTCCTAAGCCAAGGGAGTTTCAATACTTTGATAATTAATTCAGTGAATGGCAAGAATAATAACGACAGATGATCTCATGATGTGATAACACATTGATAAAATCTGGACTGACATACAAGCCTAAAACAAGTTTATAATTTGATTCCCATTTCCCAGTAAAATCGTAATGATTCTGATTAAAATCCTTTCAGATTTCAAAAAATGACTTACCCAAATCTTATTTTGAAATATAGAGGGGCTCCGTAGAATAGTGAATGTTTGGGTTTAAAA
Organism: Micromesistius poutassou; assembly: GCF_964030765.1. Lineage (NCBI taxonomy): Eukaryota > Metazoa > Chordata > Actinopteri > Gadiformes > Gadidae > Micromesistius > Micromesistius poutassou. The sequence continues at coordinate 16,804,702 of NC_140278.1, forward strand.
AAAAAGAGTAGCTTACACAGACAAAATAATTGAGAAAAGGAGACAAAATGTGAAGGACGACAGACCGGGGGAAATTTGATGAATGGTTATATTGCTGGTCTTAAATAAGAATAGCTTCAAGTCAAGTGACGCGGGTGCCTGGCGGAGCACCCTCCAATGACCAATGATAGCAAACAACCTGGACACTGAGTACAACACATTACAGTACGTTATCCCTGCTGTGGCGCCACCGCCAACTCACATTTGGACACACTCTTCAAACGGTAAACACAAAAAAAAAAGTACACGAGAAATACATAAATAAGCTTTTTTTTCCCTTTAAATCATTTATAACACAATTTATATTTATGATTCTGAAATACTTGATTGATATATAAATTAACAATGTCAACAAACAAAATAATTATAACAAAAATAATACAAAAAAGGCTGACTGGCTTTGATATAAATCTGGTTGATGTGCAGTATTGACACCGGGGGAGGGGGGCGTCCGAATGCGTTGCGCGCTGCAACCACTGCGGCGCGGCGCGTGTCCGTCCTTGATGACTGAATGAGCGGTCAGGCAGCCCTGCTGGCTCACAGCAAAGAGTCCACCGGGCACAGCTCTCTTCCTGAGGGTTTATGGCAGCTTGCTATCCGCGCTGGCGTCCCGTTCTCCGGTCATCACGCAAGGGACCCTGAGTTTTATATTTATCTTTCTTTCTTGTCGGAAGCTTTCCGTTTCGATAGCACGACACAGGACAGCGGAGCGACGACCCTCTCCTCCTTAGCGACTACCACCGGCAATGGAGCGCGAGTCGCCCCCTTGTGTTTGTGTCATAGCATTACAAGTGGTGCCGGGGGGGGGGGGGGGGGGGGATCAATTTCTTCCTAGTCTCTCTCCACAGCCTCTCTCACCATAGTCTCTCTCCATGATAGCACCATGAACCATCCTCCAAAAAAGGGGGGGGGTGGGGTTATTTGGACCCTGAGTATTTTCCTCCCTGTGAATCAAACATGTCACATGTCAACCTGCTTTCACTCTCCGTCCCCGCCCTCCCCCCCCTGCAACGGACTCTCCATGGAAGCGTCTCCCCCCCCCCCCCACCGCCGGCCAGCCCCTCTCCCCTCGGGCCCACTAGGGTCACCGTCCGGGGCAGGAGGTGGGCTTGATGCAGCGTCCCTGGAACAGCACCAGGTTGGCGGGGCAGTGGCAGCCCGCCACGCAGGGCTTGTGGCACGGCCCGATCTCGTTCCAGTTGTCGCAGGTCTTGGTGCAGCCCGGGCCGCACGTGTCGTAGACGGCGCCGTACTTACACTGGGTGGCTGTGGGATGGGGGGGGGAGGGGGGGGAAGAGAGAGAGAGGAACAGGAAGTGTTAGAAATGACAAAGCCATGGTTCCAACTTCCTTTGTTTTTGGGTGACTAGGATGAGGAGACATGTTATCCAGGAGAAGCTTGCTTGCTTTAGGATGCCTAAAGGTTTGATGACGGACATCAAGGGGATAGAACCCAGAACGTTCGGGCCGGACAGTTAGACACCGTAGCCACTCCGCTATCCTGCCCTAGGGTCGAGGACTTCCTATGATTTCCACTCCCGCCGATAGGGGGGGTGATGAGATGAGAACTGCTATGGAAAAGAAACTCATTTGCACGAGTGGATGAAGCTTTCACAAGGGGTTGTAATAAGTGTATTTCTACAGTAGTCTACACGTGTCGATTTTGAACCTGTACAGACAATTTTTCACAGTTTACCAGTGCTGACTGAGTTTGTATTCGCAGTTAAGCCAATTTCAATAGATCCCAGCCTTCAGCAACATGGTCGAATCAACTATAGAAGTTGAAGACCGTGACCCATTCACACAGATCTGAGCTGGCCTGCTATCAGACTTTAAATCATTTGTCTATTCTTTATTTATTTGTGAGATTAGCATACTCGACATTGAATAGTCCAATGTTCCCTCATTTTATCCCTGAAACAGAGTCTTATATATGAAAATAGCAGTGTGTGGTGGTACCCCTTTAAAGCGTGATTCACTCTCTGCAGCCAGAGGACCAATGACTGGCTGGGCTGCGTTCATTCAGGCCTGTGTTTGGTGGACGGCTCTGTCACTCACCCATACAGGCGGCCTCAGGTTTCCAGAGGGCGGGGACCCCCTCCCTCTCGCAGGCCCGGCTGTACGCTATGAAGGACTCACAGTAGCAGTTCTTATGCACCGGACACTCACACATGTCTGTGACACAGGACCTACGGGAGGAGGAAGAGGACACACAGAACGACCTTGAGAAGAGGATAGGCACTGTGTTTTTAAGTTACACGCCTGTGTACTGGTGAACTGGATTTATTATAATATTTTACACTCAGTAACATCGATTTTATGAATATCTATTTTTATAAACTCTGCATAACTTGACTTCCGCCAACATACTGTACTGTGCAACATACTGTACCGTAGCATTAATGCTACAGCATTCAAGTGTAAAACGATATACTTGCTTTGATATAAATGCTTTTCAAGGAACGGCCTGGCCCTGTGCGTTCCGGTGGTATGAATCTAAAGCTATAGATAGCTATCCGCCCTAACAGACGCCTCTCCCCGCCCCAACACAGACAGCCCCCAGCGGGCTAGCCCCCCCCTCCCTACCTGTAGAAGGTGGAGAAGTCCACCGCGCGGTGGCACCGCTGGAACTCCCAGGCCTTGAGCTTCTGGCACTCGCGGTGCGCGCGGAACTTGACCCGCACGCTGCCGGGGCACAGCAGGGGGGCGGGGCGGCGGGCCGCCTGCTGGGCGCCGCACACCTCGTTGCCCTCCACGCGCCACGACTCGGCGAAGGCGTCCACGTCGAACTTGAACTGCCCGTCGCCGCCCATGGTGTCGTCCCGCTTCTGCCCGTTGTAGTTGCCGCACAGGCCGCAGAGGCGGCCCCGCAGGTGGGGCGCGGCCACCACCTCCACGAAGCTGTCCCCGTCCCACGTGATCTCCAGGCCTGCGGGGGGGGGTCAAACCGTCACGGGTGGTGCTTTGCTTGTCAATTTTGTTTTCATGTGAATTTAGTAATCCATTGGCTGGTTGTTAAGGGGCTAGTGGATAGTGTGGAAGGCGGCCCAGAGGGCTGGTGCTGGTGGCTCGGGGGTTTGACCCCCTAGCCGGAAGGTGACTGGGTTCCATCCCCGGGGGCGTGTGGGAATTCACGACGATTAAGTGAATCGCTGTTTCATTATCATTATATTATATTGTTATATTTTAATATGAGGGGAACCAGTTCTCATCAATCGTTTTTATAAGTAGTCGTGTTGCTTAACAGTAGTAGGTAGTGATATTACAATATGATGACATTCTTCTCCCGCTCTGCATGTCTATGAATCCCCCCTCCGGGCCGTGGCCCCCCCCCTGACCTGCGATGGTGGTGAGCTTCAGCAGGTACCCGTCCAGGTCGATGTGCACCCCGGGCCCGTGGTAGGGCAGGGAGATGCGGGTGCCGTTCCTGCGCACCGTGAGGTGCTGGTGGAGGCTGAGGCTGAGGCCGGCCAGCCGCAGCTCCACAGACTGGGTCCAGGAGAAGGAGCGGGTCCTGCGGGCGTCGTTACGCACCAGGACCTGTGGGGGGGGGGGGGGGGGGGGGGTACACAGTCACAGCTCTATGAGGATCAAGCTCCGGTCCTGGAGGTCGTTTCGTCCGTCAGTGGGTCCGTCGCCTCTTACGAAGCTTACGGAGCTTACGGAGATCGAGGCGGCAGTAGAGTCAGAAGTCCAACCATTCGTAAAATGAAAATAGAAAATAGAGAGAGGGTAGTAGGCCTATAATATCTGATATGTATATATATATTTTGTATTTAATGTTTTATACTGATATTATACTACAGTATATACCTGACCTTTTTATTTTATTTTTCACCTGCTTTGGCAATGCAAATGTATATTTCTCATGCCAATAAAGCTTTTTTTTAATTTAAATTATGAGGAGAGAATCTGCGGGTTGGTGAGGGGTGTCACATGCCACCGCAGCGTACACTTTTTGTGCCTTTTTTTTTGTTGCCGATTTCTAATGACAAAGCAAAATCATCTCCTCTACAGATGCCATGTTTGCGATTGTCGATGCCCGTAATTTGCGCCACGACAGTCACTGCCCTCTAGAGGATGCATTGCGTAACATCCATAACAACGCTGAAACCGGACGGAGGTATGAAGGTACGGACGGACAAATTTCATCCGGATCCGGAGGTATGAATGGGCCTTTACACGTCAACAAACACCTGACCGCTTTTAGGACCCGCCTCTTTGACCTGATCTGCTAAGCGACAGTGATGTGATGTTGACGGGCCGCGTTCCAAACGATAATGCTCGTGAAGGCGCGACGGTCTCGGGAGCACCGGTGGAGGTTATTCATTATTTATTAAATCAGCTCGGGCACAGCACAGAAATGAGGCACCTCGATCTGCCAGGGTGATCGTACCGTGAAGCTGGAGTCAGGGCTGTTGATGTTGTTGTTCCCCAGGCTGCCAGAGGTGGCGCCCCCACAGTCGCGGGTCAGCACGTACTGACACGTCCCCTGGAAGTTGAACGTGCGCCCGTCAAATGTGTTGTAGTGAGGGTCTCCAAACACTGTGCACACACCAGGCTCTGTAGGGAGCGAGAGATCAGAGTCAGAAACACACATACACATATATACATGCATACACACACACACACACACACATATATATATTTATTTTTTATTTTTTATTTGATTACATATATTAATATACATACACACATATAGAAACCAAGAGAGATGAATACGGATATATATGAAGAAAGACGTTTTTTGTTTAAACAAAATTCCGGCCCACGCTGCTATGTCCTTTATGCAAAAACAACCACTGCTGATGATGTCATGACAAGTTAACATTGTATTAATATCGTTATCGGAACCGTGACATTTCCCACAATTCATCACATGGTTCACAGGAAGGGGAGGGCGGGCAGGAAATGACTTAATGACTTACTCACTTTCAGTGCAAACAGGACAGCAGCCCGTACGGTTAAGGATCTTATTCTGGGAGAGATGAGGAAGAGACACAACGTTAGGCAAAGGGGGAGGAAAGAGAGAGATAGAGAGATGAGAGAGAGACAATGTTAGGCAAAGGGGGGAGGGAATAGAGGGAGAGAGACACAAGAGAGATACAATGTTAGGCAAAGGGGGGAGGGAATAGAGGGAGAGAGAGACGAGAGAGAGACACACTGTTAGACATAGGAGACAGAAGTTAGAGATGAGGATAGAACCCAAGTGAAAGGGAGAGAGAGACAGAGGCACAGTGACAGGTGTAAGAGAGCAGGGAGACCTATACACAGTGCCCACTGTTAAATGTATAATGATAGAGAAACAGAAGCATGCGTGTGTGTGGGGAATTTTGATGTGTGTAGTAGGTTTGTGTGTGTGTGTCTGTATGTCATTGTGTGTGTGTGTGTGTGTGTGTGTGTGTGTCTGTATGTCAGTGTGTGCGTGTGTCTGTATGTCAGTGTGTGTGTGTGTGTGCGTGCTTGCGTGTGTGTGCGGGCTTGCGCATGTGTGTGTTGGGAGGGTCAAATGTTTCAACTGATCAGAGAACTCCTTCACCCACTCTCCTTTTGCCCCAGGGAATCACTTCACACAGACTGTCATCACGCCCCCCCCCCCCCCCCCCACACACACACACACGGTACACACACACACACACACACTCCCCCCCAGACACACACTGCAGCACTGCCGCCACAACACACAGGTCCCTCTCTCTTTGAAGCGGGCAGCTTCTGAGAGCCACAGCTGAGAGAGAGACACAGACAGAGAATGGGAGAGAGAGAGAATGGGAGAGAAACATAGAATGAGAGAGAGCGAGAGAGAGAGAGAGAGAGAGAGATTGGCTTGCAAGGGACTAAATATAGGGCCCGTGGTCTTTGCTGTCAATCAAACCCCCAGCAGACAAAAGAGTGTAAGGAGACACACTGTCTCCACAGAGACCAACTCTGTGTGTGTGTGTGTGTGTGTGTGTGTGTATGGTTGTGTGTTGGGTGGGGGGATCCAGGATTGACATTCGTGCTCGTGAGTCACACCATGATAAGCCTGTAATGACAACCTGGGACACGGTATGTATGGATGTGTGTGTGTGGGGGGGGGGGTTAAATATGTGCAAGAGCAAGTGCACATTTGTATATGAGTGTGTGTATGTGTCTGTGTGTGTGAATAAATAACCTTCACTTTTAACCCTGTTTCATCATTGTTCTTTTAAAGCTATTCTTTTTTTTTTTCTACAGCAGGAATCAAAGCCGTAGTTTTTGCCTTTGTTGACTTTGACTTTGTTGCATACTTTGTTGCATACTCAAGTCTGATTCATGCAATTATGGCATTCAGCAGTCCGTTATTTCTATGAGTAGACCACTATTATGTATGAACAGACTGTATTTCCAACAGTGGAATCAAACAGATACATTTTCTTCAAGCAGAAGCAATACAATCACTACTATATTGGTATAGTTATATTTTATATGATTGATTTCTTTATTAAGTAGCTGTGTGATAAGTGTAGTAATGTACAGCGAGCTGGTCATAATTGCGAAATAGACCCCTTCAGGGTGAGGATTATCCCTTACATATTTCATACAAATATACAGCAATATTTATCTCAATAAAAATATATCTCTGTACACAAAATACACTTAAAAATATAAATTTAGTATTTTGGAAAAAAATGCAGCACACTAATTTTCTTAGTTTTCTTTTGCTGCCGTATAATTCAGTTTTTCCCTGTCGACCAATAGGGGGCCCCCTCTGCCATGGTCCCGCCCAGCAGCCTAGTCTGACCCCGACCGCTGACAACAGGTGAGGTGGTGGGGGGGGGGGGGGGGGGGGGTACGCGTGTGAACGCCAAAGCGGTCGACGGCGGCTTTGATAGAATGACCACCGGAGCCTGCTAGAATGACAAAAATCCACTCTGTAACGCGGCCGCGACAGGTGAACGCAGCCTGAACCCGCTCACCTCCGACCTCCCTCAACACGCCTGTCTGTCATTATTGGCCAGGGCGACGGGGACAGTTTGAAGTAGAGGTGTCGGCTGATGTTATCGAAGAGATTGAGTATAGAAACGTCAAATATCCCTCATCGATGAGAATAAAGGAGAGAAAGATAAAATATCGGGGATTTATTGGTCGATAATACAATCGGATTACGTGTGAATAATGTGTGTTAAACACAGTTTGTCAACTCGATTTTAAAACACGACTTAAAATTCCATAACGGTGAGTCCTGCTAGTAATGGGCTCCTATAGAAGAGAGGAGCCACGTCTTAAGTCTTGAAGCTCTCTCTGTGTTCTATGTGATTTCACAGTTGTCGGCTGTCACTGGAGGGCGGTTGAATCAGTTAGCCCTGCCTGTCGGGTAAATCAGGTGTGTGCGTGTTACGTCCATCACATGCCCCGTGTGTCAGGGGAAGAGAACGGCATAAGTCAGGGAACGTAAAGTGGGCGTTCGTCACAGAAACGGGTTCATTACAGTTGGTGAGGCGGTGCCGTTCAGAAGAACAGAAAACGATTCTGCGTTGTATTGTATGACGGATAAGGATTGCGACAGAGAGCATAGAAGACATGCGTGTAGAGACAGAGAGGTATGAGAACGTGAAAGGAGAGAGGGGGAACTGTTAAGGAAGCTGCCTATAGAGAATAACACATACTGTATGTACTATGTATATTATAGCCCTTTCATGCATGCTACTCTGATATGTGTGAACACGTCTGATGTGACTTATCTCCGACTGTGTGCTGCATGTGTGAAAGGGCTACTCCGGATCATCTCCGGACCCGATTCTCCAGAGATGATCCGGGGGTTCCTGTGTGAATGGCCTGTTAAGAGTCTACAACAACCAGGAGAAGGAGTGATGGGCTCACCGAGGGGCAGCTGGTGATGGGCACACAGTGCTTGGGCTGACACTCGATGTTGCCCCGGACACAGGCACACAGGGTGCAGTTGGCAGAGGACCACATGTCTCCTTCCTGCAGGGGGGTGGGGGGGGGGAGAGGAAGACTTAAGACGGCCTCTATTGTTCACTGTGTCAACCATCCATCCTTCCATCCAAAACAGCTAGCTCTCATCTTACTATCCATCTGACCACCTATCCCTTCCTCCACCTATCCCTCCCGCCCTCCCTCCCTCATCATTCCCACCACCCATCCCTCACTCCGTCTCACCCTGTAGATTTTGTTGCGGACCCGGCAGTATTTCACTTCCTCCACCTTCACGTAGGACAGGCACTCGTCGCAGCACTGGTCGTCCTGGCAACTGCCTGGCCGCGAGCACTGCTTCTTGCACACCACAGTGGACTCCTGGGTAATGTACGGACCATGGAGAGAGAGAGGGGGGAGGGAGTTAAAGGTCAACAATCCTGGATACATTGTAGGTCATACAAGTGAAAGGTAAAAAAACTATGGTGTACTAGTGAATAGGTAAATTATTGAAATCAAATCAAATCATATATTATTTTTAAATATGACGTACTTATTGGAGATACTTTTGTTGTTGATGTATTTACTTTGTGTGTTTCTCCATATTTAATTTGTGTATCAATATACATACACAATATATTAACACTTTCTATTACTATAAATACATTCAATATATGTAGTGGGATCTATTATCCAGAACAGTGAAGGATGGGTTGGCTAGATTGGGAGAGCGCCAGTATAAACCCACTGGTTTGGCTCCCACTGGGAACGCGTCAACCCTGTCAGTCAGACCCTCCGGGGGGTACCTTGCAGGTGCAGGTGGTGCAGTTGTCGTTCCTGAAGGAGGTGTTGTTCTCATAGACCTCGCTGTGGAACAAGCAGCTCCCCTGAGACAGATCAAACACCTTCCTCTGACCTGGGGGGTGGCGGGGGGGGGGGGGAGAGGGAGAGAAAAACGGGAGAGAGTTAGGAAGGAGCCAGGGAGAAAACGTGATGGACAACAAACACCATGGCATTCATCAGAAAGTATGCAACATCACGAGTTCCAAGAGGAGTCGTTCATGTGTCATACTGTAACGATACACAGTGTATACGATATGATAATGTCTCAAATAAAGTTATACATTCTGGTAAATGTTATGTGTGTTTTTGCTAGCATTAGTGTGGATGTGTGTTTATAAGTATGAAGCATTTGTGTGCGTGTGTGTGTGTGTGTGTGTGTGTGTGTGTGTGTGTGTGTGTGTGTGTGTGTGTGTGTGTGTGTGTGCGCGTGCGTGTGTGTGTGTGTTTGTGTGTGTGAGTGTATGTGTGTGTCCTTACCGAGACATCTGGGGCAGCACTGTCCCGGTGGGGTGTGGGTGAGGTGGGCGGGGCAAGAAAGAACCGGACACGCCTCCCTCATGCACAGAGTCCGTCCGCCCTGCAACCAAACACCAGAGAAGAACAACTATTGCATAACTGTAACCAAAAACCAGAGAAGAAGAACTATTGCATAACTGTAACCAAAAACCAGAGAAGAAGAACTATTGCATAACTGTAACCAAAAACCAGAGAAGAAGAACTATTGCATAACTGTAACAAAAAAGCAAAGAAGAAGAACTATTGCTTAACTGTAACAAAACAGAGGAGAAGTAGGGGGGGGGGGGGGGGGGGTTACAACTATTGCATCACTGTACAACAGCACAGTAGAAGGGCCGGGGCTACAGAGAAGAGTCTAGATCATTGTGTTCCCGGAAGTCTCCTGCAATACATATCCGAGGCAGCTACCTTAAATCCACTCCACGACCACAAACACAGCGACACATTCATGCAACCGGGACGCCGCTCAACATTTTGTGTGTGTGTGTGTGTGTGTGTGTGTGCGTGTGTGCACCCCTATTAACGGGCCAGCGGGTCAGCCTCCGAGGTGTGAAGGTGTTAATGGCACCCGCGTGTTTATGGACGGCTCTCAAAACTTTGTTTACAATGGAGAGAGTGCAAGAAAATAATAAGCCATGGAAAAAGAGAGAGAGAGAGGGAGAGAGAGATAGAGAGAGAGAAAGAGAGCGCCTACTCATGTGGTAACTCATGTGGTAGCTCCCAGAAACACAAAATCAAACGTAATAAAAGTCACCATTGTGGGGATCATGCAAGGGCAATGTAGTTGTCTATGAGTGCTTATTGGCGGTGGTTACAGTAACTGTTTGTATGTTAAAGTGTGCAGGCGAGCGAGTGTGTGTCTGTTGGTTGCATGCATGGACTGGTGGATGTGCCTCTCTGGCTATGTGTACACACATGCATGCATCTGTGCATGTATATATGTATGTGCGTGTGTGTGTGTGTGTGTGTGCCTGAGAACTCACCGTACAAGTGCATTTGATGCAGGGTTTGCCCTCAGGGCTGAACTCTTCCTTCTCCTTGTACAGACGACCCTCGAATATACAGCCTGCAGGAGACAGTGCAGAGGTCACAGAGACTTTTAAATAGGAACGGACTGTAATGTACAAGAAACTATTTTAAAATACATGTTCTCATCTTTCAGCCATTAATCTTGAGTGTATGATCATATTAATACATGTGTATCACTATTGTTACAAGTAAAAATGTTTTTAGCCTTAATAATCATATCCCACAGCCCAGTACACTGCTGAACATTACCCTAGTATGTAACGTTCATGGGACTGAACGCATGGGCAGTGGTGCTGGGGAGAGGGCTCCTGACGGGTACTCACTAGGGCAGGTGGGGCAGCACTTCTTGGGGTGTATTTTGGGGTTCCTGCAGTGAACCACACACTGCACCTCCGCCTCTGTGACGACACCTTCCTGTCAGAACCAGGACATCCATGGAGACGTTAAAAGACATATTCCAGACTAGACTTGAGGTGCTCGATATTTAAATGTGATGCAGACGTTTTTTTAACAGTGGGATGTCTAAGACCCCGTCCACACGGGCGAAAGCGATCTTTTCCCCTCCGTTTTCCTTTGATGCGTTTCAGGAATATCTCCGTAAAGACGGACTCATTGCGAAAAAGCATCGAGCTGTAGAAACGCTGTAGTACATATTCAAGGCCACTGTGTGGCGCTGGTTCTCCACAAAAAGAATTGGAGCGCATCAAGCCGGCGTGCATCAAGCCTGCGCACTGTATACAAACATACAGTCGAGGAGGAGAAAGCAGTTGTTCATTTTCAGTTAGAAATTAAATTGACCAAGGTCCGTTTTTATCTTATCCACCCTCGGCGGTGATTTCAGAAAAAGTGCATTTTCGGGCACAGAAAACGCTGGATCCGTCTGGACGGTCGGCCCAAACGTACAAGACTTCACCATGCGTTTTCACCAAAAAATCGGCTCTGTGTAGACGGGGCCTATATGAAACCTTGTGAGGCCGCTGGATTTGCGAGATAACAATCAAGCGAGAATCCATCTCGCCAGGCTTCAAGTTATGTGTTATCCGAACCACCATCAGCATCATATGTCATATGAGGATCTACATTGTCTACGTGGTACGGGGTGGACAGTGATATGGTTCATTCAATCACCTGCCAAGTATTTGAATATTTTTTGTCTATCAAAACAGTTTTCAAGGATGACTTCCCAGAGGGTTCTATGGAACCTTCTGGCACGTCAAATGTCCAGCAGACACAACGTAACTGGGTCCTAAACTTTGATAACAGTTATCCAGGGTTAGAGTCAATTTGACCCCAAACATAAACAATATTATTGAATGTGACAACAACAGCAGGGCTAGGCTAACACAATGTGTTCAGCATTAGGCCAACTAGCTTACAGCTGAGTGGAGCTAGAGGACATAGGAACCATGAAAACAGGAGAGCGGCAAGATAACCTTTCACACACACACACACACACACACACACACACACACACACACACACACACACACACACACACGCACGCAGCTAGACACATTTTCACACACATAGATGTAGGGAAACGCGCATACATGAACACAAACACAGACCTGACATCGTCTGGTCATGCAGGGTTTAGTGGCGCTTGTCCAGGATGCAGAACTGTTATAATGCCTCCCATCCAATTGGCAACCTGAGAGAGAGACAAAGAGAGATACAGAGACAGAGAGAGAGAGAGAGAGAGAGCGAGAGAGAGCGAGAGAGAGAGAGAGAGAGAGAGATACAGAGAGAGAGAGAGAGAGAGAGAGAGAGACAGAAACAGATAGAGAGACACAAACCCACATAGAGAGATGAGATGAGGATGAGAGAGTGAGAGAGTGAGAGTGAGATAACGAGACAGAGAGGTAGAGATTGTGTGAGAGAGAGAGAGAGAGAGAGAGAGAGAGAGAGAGAGAGAGAGAGAGAGAGATAAATGGTCTTTGTTAGCAGTTCTCCTAGTGTTGGTTTATGGCTTCATGGAAGCAGGAAGCCATTGGGGAGCACTAAACTAACACGGTAGCTCGCTGTGTGTGTTTGTGTGCGCCTGTGTGCGTACATTATTGCTGACACAAGTTTCACCTTGACCAGTAAACCTGGATCGTTTGGACGGCAACACAAGCTGAAGCCCCATTAGGAATAGTGTAGGTCTGCATCGTCAATCAGCACCTAGTCCCACATACATGTACATACACACACACACACACCCACACATGCACGCACACACACACCCACACATGCACGCACACACACACCCACACACATTCATACAGAAAAACACACACACCCCCATGCACACACACACACACACACACACACGCACGCGCGCGCACCCACCCAGGCACGCACGCACGCATGCACGTGCGCACACACACACACCCTGCTGAACCCCCATGTCAGTGCTAAATGAATAGCCTATTCATTACATCACATTTACAGTAAGTGGCTGGAGATCAATGTTAAACTTTCCATAAGAGGAAATTGAATCACTTGAATTGATCTGCTGTTTCTATGTGCTTCTGTAACTGTAAGCCAATACTTCTGATGTCGGGGGCAAAACAGACCTGGCAAGAATAGAGGAGAGTCGAGTAGAGCAGAGAAAAGTAGAGTAGACTGTCAGATGCTGTCAATCCATACTATTCATACCCTTACAATACAATCCTACCACAGGCCATTGTGTTACAGTATTGAGAACGTATTGAAACAATGTACAAATACGTTTCAATACAGAGAAAAAAGCATTATATTTTTATTATGTTCCACTAAAACAGCTAATATAATTTAACCGTGTTGTTGCTAGACTCTTCCACAGGATTGTATTATGGGAGTAGACAGGAATATTTTTTTTGCAGAATAGATCCATTTGCGGGAACGACTCTCTGTAAATAGAAATGCGTTAGAACGACCTACAACGACATTAACAGATTTACAAAAAAAACTCTCTCTCCCTCCTTTCCCAGGCACTGATGTGATGCCACCGACGCCCAATCAAAACCGCACTCTGGGGAACAATAGGGAAACTGAGAGGGGTTGCCGTGGTGACGCTGGGCTTTCTGGGGCCATTTTGAACCCGTTTGCCCCTCTCTTAATGAAGTGTTGCGCTGTAAAAACACAGCACCGCAAAACAAGACGGACCGCTCCCAGCTGTCCCCCCGCTAACCAGCGCTGCTGTGTGTGTGTGTGTGTGTGTGCCTCTGCATATATGTTGTGTGTGTGTGTGTGTGTGTGTGTGTGTGTCTCTCTGTGCGTGTCTGTGTGTGTGCATGTGTCTATGTGTGTATGTCTAGAGAGAGGGGAAAGGAGAGGAGAAGGAGGAGAGGAGAGGGAGGCCTATCTTATAAAAACTTTCTGGGGCCTGTAAACCCCCATTCCTACCCTCACTAGCCACAACCACCATACTGCTGTGTGTGTGTGTGCGTGTGCGTGTGCGTGTGTGTGTGTGTGTGTGTGTGTGTGTGTGTGTGTGTGTGTGTGTGTGTGTGTGTTTATGAGTGTCTTACCTTTGCATCTCTCGCAGCAGGCGCCAGTCTGCTTCACCACCAGGGCACAGTCCTCGGACACCAGGGGACACTTCTCCTGCTTGCAGTCCGCCTTCCCCTCCTGGAGAGAGAATGACACACGCATCTTATCAGTCTGGTGAAAAGTTGTTCACAGATAAAAAGTTTGGATCTCTCTCTAGTGCACACACACGCACGCATACACGCACACACACACACACACACAAACACAACACGTACTCCCCAAGGGTATGTCTGAATAAATTTTCCATGAAGTGTTAGGAACCTTGGGGATTGGGGATGGGGATGGGGATTTTCCTGACACAAAACGACCCACTATCTTTAACCTCAGATATCAATCTGGTTTAGGTGACATAGTGTTTACACCGAGATACTGACTGCTGTTCTCACCAAGAGCTCCCAAACAGAACTGATGTTCTCCTTTGTAGCTCAGCGCCTCATCTAGGACATGATGCAATCTACTTCTACAGGAGATCTACACAAGGTGCAGAGCTGTCAATCACATCTAATCCCACATCTAATCTCACATCTAATCCCAGACTCCACTCACATGAGCCTAACATCTAAAAGCACACAATGACATCACTTCCTGCGAACTAATAAAAGACCCCCCCCCCCCCCCCCCTTCGCTCTCTTCCGTCTATTTAAGTCCCCACCCCCCATGGACTTTGATGGACTGGACTTAACCACAGACCTCATCCACACACCTGGCTGTTGGTCATATTTAAACACTCTGGGTGGCAGGGGAGGGGGGGGGGGGGGGGGGGGGTGATGGACATGGGCCCCTGGGTGACACTACGCACCACGCCCGCGGGCCGCAACGGATCAAAGACCAGCGCCGAAAATAAAGCGTGCCCGTTTATTATAGCACCGCTACTGGCTACCGAGCTGACCACACCAAGGGCAAATGATGTCATGGTAGGGAGAGAGAGAAAGACAGAGAGAGAGAGAGAGAGAGAGAGAGAGAGATGTTTTATATGTCTGTCTGTCACAGTAGACATTTTAAACAGTGTTTTATTGGTTGTATGTGGTTTTCTTATTGTGGAAAATATGAATAGATATACATAAATGTTTGATGAATGTCATGCAAGGGAAACGCCTGACTTCTGGGGAATAGGAGAGTATCAATTTAATTTCAATTAAAAGAAAAAGTTTCTTCTTCTTGTCTTTCTTCTCTGTCATCATCTCTACCCACCAGCATATCTCTGAACAATAACATCTGTCTGATGAGCAACGAATCGACCTAGGTGTCTATCAGCACATGACACCATTGCATTTTTTGTATATATCTGCACTGCATAAACTGAATCCAGGCCATCGCCTCTGTATTGGATGCATCTTGCTTGGGAAGATGTGAGCAGCCTCTTGTTGTCTAAATGAATGTGGTACCTTGAATGTGGTCTGTACCTGCTCTGACTGTGTGCGTGCCGCTTGGTCCATGGGCCATGTGTGTTATCTATGTCATGCTTGTGCCATTTAGTTTCCTTTTCAGGGTTTCACAAAGTGTGTCGCATCGCAAAGGACATAAAAAGAGCGATGAAGCGACAGGAATGGAGATAGAAAGAAAGAGGGAGAGAGAGACAGATAAAGCAGAACAGGTGGGCAGAGCGAGGGATGGAGCGTGAGATGGATTGATGGATCAGAGAGGGACATATTCCCTGGAAAGAATGGGAGTGGAAAGTTTGACAGCAGGGGAAACGGTGATGAGCAGAAGCGGTCACGCGTGTATGCGTGTACGCGCTTCTGTGTTAAATATAATGGCAACATATAATTACGACAACTGCATACACACACACAACCACACACACATGCACACACACCCAGCCATTGCCGAGCAACGTCACAAAGTCATGTCCAAATGTCCTCTAAATCGTTCTCTCTTTCTTCCCCCCCCCCGGCAGAGGAAACCCCCTGCCTACCTTTAACCCGCTGCATACCTCCGAGGCTGCGGGGTAAGTTCAGCGTCTCTGTTAGCCATTAGCGCTAAGTGGCGTACAGAGACGTGACTTGCCCCTTTTTGCGGGGGTCAAAGGTCACGGCAGGTCACCACACCTCGTAAACACATGACATGCCACTACAGCGTGGCCAGGTCCCGCCTGCTGACCCCCGGGAGGTCCGAAACAGAGACCCCCATTGGACACCCGGGATTGTCCACTGTTGCCGCGGGCAAAGGCCCTCAGGGAGGATAAAGTGTATTTTCATAAGTGTCTGTGTATGATGTGTGTGTGTGTGTGTGTGTGTGTGTGTGTGTGTGTGTGTGTGTTTGTCAGAAGAGGAATAATAGGTTAATAACAGTTAAGTAGTATAGAGTAAATCCACCTACACGTGTGTGTTTGTGTGTGTGGCTTACATTATTTTTGAGCCACGTTAGAAGAGGAGAGACTAGGAGGAGAGACTTTTTATGTACTTTTTTTTGGATGTATTTAATTCTGCTTAGTGTTTTTTATTGTGTTATTATTTGGGGGGAGTTAAACGACATATAAAAAACTCACAAAACTCCTAAGTATTATATTATATATTTCAGAAAGTTTTACTAAATTGAATCTCACTTCCTTATACATACACACACACATATATATATATATATAGTAACATATATGTATATACATATATACATATATATGTATATGATTATCAAATCTGAGGTACAGGTGAGCAGACTGCCACTAGTGGGCAACAACACACACACAGTACACACTGACTCTCGCTCATCACTCTCTCCCCCTCTCTATTTTGTCGTCTTTTCTCTCCAATTCTCTCCAAAGCTCTCTCTCACTTAATTGCTTGTGTGTGTGTGTGTGTGTGTGTGTGTGTGTGTGTGTGTGTGTGTGTGTGTGTGTGTGTGTGTGTGTGTGTGTGTGTGTGTGTGTGTGTGTGTGTGTGCGCGCGTGTGTGTGTGTGTGTGTGTGTGTGTGATCTTTAGGGATCAGTCAGAGTCTGCCAGCAGATGAGAGGAGTGCAAATCAAAGAACTGCTTAGTCCAGACGACACACGCACGCACACTGACACGCACACTAACACACACGCACACGCACACACACACACACACACACACACACACACACACAGACAGACTCGGCCTGATGCCTCTACCCATGTGATCTCTCATCCTTCACCTTTCCCTAAAACAAATAGGTTGTGACCCCCTACGAAGAGTACGAGCCACAGTAGCATAGACATACTGTGTGTATGTGTATGCCATTGCATTTGCCCGTGTGTTTGTGTGTGTATGTGTGTGTGTATGTGCTTGTTCTTGTGCGTGTGCGTGTGTGTGCGTGTGTGTGTTATCTCATAAATACTCTTGGTCTTCCTGTTTTTGTCTTCACAGAATTGATCCATGTCTAAAGTAAACATTTATTGAAAGATCTCCTCCTCCCGTCTGAAAACACACAGATGGGGCAAGGGCAGTGGCCTTCCCTATCTGCTGTTTCCACCCTGATCATCGATCCAAACTCCTTCATGGTTTCAGAGGGAGTCACTGTCATCAGCGTACTGCCACGTCTGTAACTATGATTGACAAACGCCAGTGTAAAATAAGAAATATCCTTCAATTGGATCATCTAAACAATTTAGGATTTATATTTTGGAAATGACATCCTATAGAAATGGAGATTGTTCTGGATGAGTCCAACTTGCCCAACATATCTGACATAAGGCAAGGCAAGGCAACTTTATTTATCTAGCACTTTTCATACACAAGGCAGACTCAAAGTGCTTCACATATAAACATTGTCATACAATAAAAGAAAATAATAGATAAGTAAAAAAAAGTAAAATAGATAGAAAATAAAGGCAAAGTTTAAAAAAAAGCATTTTAGAAAGTGCAATGTATTTAAGATAAATAAAACATAACAAAAAAAAGGGAACCTTGCTAAAGAATTGGAAGCTTCGTTTTACTTATATGGTCTATAGGTTATGACTGAATTTTAAACATTGTTCAGTAATGCAGCCAGTGTAATAGTTTTCCACAACTTGAAAACAAATGAAACACCCGTTAAAGTGTTCTCTGAAGCTGTTTGGGCAGAAGCAA
>NC_140278.1:16827765-16845265 GCF_964030765.1 Micromesistius poutassou
TGTGTGTGTGTGTGTGTGTGTGTGTGTGTGTGTGTGTGTATGTGTGCGTGTGTGTGGAAGGGGTAGAGTATGGTTGATAAAACAAGCCATATTGGTTTGTGTAATTCTAGAGTAGACCATAAACCTGTGGTCACATGAAAATGTGCACGTGCACACACACACACACACACACACACACACACACATCCACACAAGTAGCATTTGAACCCAATAAACTTTTCTCTCTCCTTCCTTCTGTTGCACCCCCACAGAGTCCCCGACACACAAGGTGAATGCTTCAGATTTCGCACACACACAGACACACACACACACACACCTTTGACACAACCTATAACACATTCACCTTCAACATCCCCCCACCGCCAATATGCACACATACACACACACGTATGCTCTAAGCCTGGTCTTGCACGGGGACAGGCCCACTAGAAGCAGGGCTTTAGAGTTGGTGTGTATTGATAAAAGGAGCAATGAGGGCCAATCAGATGGGCTCCCCCAGTCAAGGGCTCCATTGTTAGGAGGAGGTCCAACTCCATACGCCACTGATTGGTACCAGCTGAATGAACACAAAGACACATTTAGGCTGAGACCACGTTAACGCGCACACACACACACACACGCACGCGCAAATCTGTGTCTATATGAGTATATGCATTATATATATATATATATACACACTGACAAGCGGAAACTCCCCTTTGAATCTGCACAGCTAACTGTTTGTGTGTGTGTGTGTACAAATGTGTGTGTCTGCATGTGAGTGTACTGTAGCGACCTGCCAGTGACCTTAAACAACCTTCTTACAGGTAGCATGGGCTACCATAGCCTCGTGAGACCATCCTGCCTCTCGCAAGTTCACATTCTGTTTCTATTTGCACATCAGGCCTCAAAGCCGCTGGGGCCAATCGGCGCTCGGGGGAGGGAGTTTCAGTTCATGATGGACAAGCAGCAGTGTAGTCTGCTAAATTAAAAAGAGGATGTCAGCACCCAAGGAAAGTGTAGCAATCCACAGAGAAAGACAACAGTTTTTATCGGAATTAGACTGAATAGCAATGTTAAAAGAACAGAGATCTGCAAAAAAGGCTTTTCTCAGATGATGTTTGTTTTTGCTTTAGTTCCAACCGGATTTGGTTTGAGAGCATAGAGAGCAGGAGCATCACTCTGATTGGCTAGAGTTTTGGAACATCCTTAGGCCATGGCCATATTTGGAAATCCATTACTGCAAAGTGAAGACCTGACTGATATTCAATACGAAACGCAAAGGTGAATCTCAGGATGGTCTCATAAGGCTAGGGCTACCCTATTCTAGTGCGGTACTACTAGAACCAGTCCAAGAGGTTCCCATACATGACAGGGTGTGTGTCAGGGTACTGTCCTTGAGACATTGATGACCAGGACATACTAAAAGGATGGCAGGAATTTTTTTACAATATCTTAGACCTGGAACTTCATCTATTTGTGCACCTCCTTGAGGAAGCTTAATACCTGCGCCTATTCCTCAGGGTGTTTAGGTTGCGTACTGTGCTCGGGCCGGAATGTTATTGCAGGTCTGTACTCCAGAGCGAGGGGTTTCAAATTGTACGATCAATAAATACGTTGCTCTTTGTTGCTGTTGAACCCAACTCCACGGCAGGGCTTTGTGGATTAGATCCTATTCTAGGATGAAACATAATCAACATAATGATAGAAAAGAGTCAAGAGCGCTTCTCACCAGAACCCCCCTATTAGGTGTCCCATTAGAGAAATATTTGACGGTGGGTGTAAAGTAATATTATTAAGTGTTTGCTAGTTCAGCTCTTTATGTCATTGAAAATTGATACAAAGCTACAGCCTGGAGCACTTAGTGAATGGCATATCCTTCTTAGAGTAACGTGTAAAAAAAAAAAGGAGTGTGTTTTCTTTTTGTCTAGAAAGCTCTGTTCTCTTTAATGGGTTTCCAATATCATCCAACCCAATATCCAGGCAGGTCGCAACCCTAATACTATCTACACTAACTCAACCACAAACACCTGCGTCCGTTAATATAGATAAAAAGAGCTGGCTAATCACGAGTGGAAGATTGCACGTCAGTTTACTTCATATTGTAATTCATAAAGTATTGGTAGAAAATACACATACTATTAGACTCCAGCCCCCCCGCTTTCAGTTCAGTCTTTAATATTTAATCCAGCAGTATTATGATGTAAAACAATGGACATTTCTGTAGGGACTTTTGAAAGCCTTTCAATTTTGGCAGCATCGTCATCTTTGCACTTGTCGGCATACTTAGACGTGGCGTAAGTGTAAAGACGGAAACGAGATATGAAATTCAAGATGTGAACTTTTATGCGGAGCACAACGGGTCTAGCCTCGAGGCTCAGCCGACCACAGACTGACGTGTTTCCAACGGTTGACAAGGGCACCTCAAGGTCAAGTGGCTGTTTAAAGAACCCAAGTGATTGTTCTGAGTGATGTTTCCTGGAATACATTCCTTTGGTTAATATGATTACGCAATTATTAGTGGGTCCATATCTATCTCATATGACACCAATGGTGGGCAGGCCGGTACTTGTCACAGCTATAAGCAGCATATATTATTATAAGATCTTTCAAAAATAAGGCTCAGTGGACATGTGGAAATGCATTTAAATGTAGCCCCGCTATAAATGTACTCAATAGCTTTTTGTTTCCCCATATTAACATTTTTTTTTGTTATGTGGTAGATGTAGAGAATTATATAAAGGGTTCTTATCATTTGATTGGTTGCTGTCCCTTCTGCGAGTGTGATTGGGTGACGGTGGAGATGGCAGGTGCGCTGATTGTTTTGGGAGGATTTCAGAGGAAGACAGACCTTTATTTAACAGTTTAAACATTTTCTATTTGTAAACAATAATAATATACATCTTTTCTATAAAATGATTGTTTCTGCGAATCTATTTAATTAAGAAGCCTAAGTTTGACAAATGTATTTCTTTGAATCCGTGGGGACTGGTCATTAGACCCAGGGCGTGGTTAAAGTGCTACATAGATAAGGTGAATTAAATCGCAACAGACCGGGAAAGAAAAACATAGAATGATGAGAAAAAGGATGAGAGTCTCTCCCGTTTGTGCAGAGTATGAATTACACAGAAAGGCCACACCACATTTTCCATTGCTCGTCTGTGCTTAAGAACATATACTGTATACCTTAGCGTATATGTGCCTGTGCATGTGTGTGTGTGTGTGTGTGTGTGTGTGTGTGTGCGTCTGTGTGTGAATGTGTGTGTGTCTGCCTGCACGGTCCATTGAACTGACAGATTAGATGTTTCCTGCTAAGTTAGCCACAGCAAGCAGAGTGGCTGGACTCCAAGCCACACACACACACACACACACACACACACACACACACACACACACACACACAGTTTGGGTGTTGGAGCTATCTGGAAAATGACAGAGGAGTGTTTGGCCGTGAGCAACGTGGCACACGTTGCATCCCTCTCTCTCTCTCTGGACGAGCAGAGGAGGAGGGGAGGAGAGGAGGAGGGGAGGAAGAAGAGAGAAGAGAGAGGGATGCAACGTGTGCCATGTTGCATCCCTCTCTCTCTCTCTGGAGGAGCAGAGGAGGAGGGGAGGAGAGGAGGAGGGGAGGAAGAAGAGAGGAGAGGAGGAAGAGAGGAGAGCAGAGAGGGAGAATGAAGGAAAAAATAAGAGGTTCTCAGAGAGAGGTAGAAAGGGCATGGGAGAAAACAAGAAGACAGAGTGACAGTTGGGATGAATAACAGATACAGCAACAGCAGAAAAAAGACAGGAGAGAGGGAGAGGGAGAGGGAGGGAGAGGGCAGGACAGTCAGAGGTTGACAGGGGAGGAATAAAAGCCCAGTTAGGCATTTAGGAACAGTATATTTGAGTGTGTATGCATGGGTTTGTGTGTATGTGTGCGTGCGTGCGTGCGTGCGTGCGTGTATGAACTAATAAGAGTTTAACAATGCAGGAGTAAATGTTCATTTCCTTCTCTTTCCGTCTTTATCAAACACACATACACACAGTTGTTCCAAGTAAAGTTGAATGCCAAATCCTGTCTGGTTCTGGTATCCCGCCAAACACCTGCAGTCACACACACACACACACACACACACACACACACACACACACACACACACACACACACACACACACACACACACACACACACACACACACACACACACACACACACACACACACACACACACACAGCCCCGCCAAATGCCTGAGAGCGTGCCAGGGAGGATCCTTGCTCCGGCGCAGGGCCCTCCCCTGCTCCGTGGAAAGAGGAGAAGTGAACTCAGCAGTGTTTAATCCGCCCGGCCAGGGGGACACGGCTCCTGCTCCCGGGGGGGGGGCTACGAGGAGACGTTCTCTGTGTTGTGTGACCTGCTGGGGGATGAGGTAGGACCGCTCTGTGAGGCCCGCTCCCCGACCCCGGTCACCTTTCCTACGGCCCGCGCCAACTCGCTAATCCGCTCCATTCTCCGGTGCGACGGTGAGAACTGGAAACTGTCTTAAGCCTTTCGCTCGGACTCCAAGTCCCACGGGACGGCCCGGCCCGGCCACTGAACAGGGGCCAGAAGATGGACGCCTTCCCTCCTCCCGAGTCGGGAAGACATGAAAGCGTCCCGTCCCTCCACCGCGGCCGGAGGCGACGGCCGTTTGCCAAAAGCCGCCTGGCAACAGTAGCACCGCTACATGAACTAATGCCCTCTCCAGCCTCCACCCCCCGTCCCAGACCGGGAGAGAGATGTTCTCTACGCAGGGATTTATAGTATATATATTTGATACCCAAGTGATTACCCCAAAGCAATATTTAGCTAAATATAGACGGAGATAGGGGCTGACAGACGGACACAGAGACGGACACAGAGACAGAGAGAGAGAGAGAGAGAGAGAGAGAGCATGCATGAGAGAAAGAGCAAGAGAGAGAGAGAGAGAGAGAGAGAGAGAGAGAGAGAGAGAGAGAGGGAGGAAACAGTTTCACCGCGGCGAGCTACAAGCGACCGGTAGCGATAGTCATCTAGCCGGGTGCGTGTTGACAGACGCGGGCAGACAGGCCCACAGTGAAGCCCATTGTCTGTGGTCACGACGGGCAGACAGACAACACTGATAACACTGTCTTCACTGTGACAGATAAGAACAGAGGGCACAGGGGGGACCAGATAGGGAGACAGAGAGAGAGAGAGAGAGAGTGAGGGACAGAGAGAGAAATACAGAGAGTTAGCGAGAGCCAATAAGCGAGCTAGACAGAGAGATAGGGTTGGCATATACGGTGCTGTTTACACGGACGCCAGCGGGGTATGGTGGCGGTGTACAGACTATAGACAGGGAGAGAGGAGGGGGATGAGCCGATAGGATCTGGCAACCCAGAGCGAGGTGGACCTGGGATAGTTTATCAGCCGCATGGGAAGGCTCCGCGACACACACACACAAATCTTCTCATCCCTCCGTCTCTCCGCCATCCCTCTCTCCTTCATTCTCGTCTTCCCCAGCTCCATCTCCCTTTCTTTTATTATCTCCCCTTCACTAACCCCATTGTGTTATCCCGCTCCCCTGCTTTCATGTGAACTTCCTCTCATGGCTGCCACCACCATTTTGAGGTCTTCCCACCCTTCACAGTGGGTAAAGGTTAGAGGCTTCCCAAGCTTCACGAAGCCCTTTCTCCAGTCCTGGGCTGATACACAGCTCGGACTGCGGCCAGTGGGTCCAGTGCATTCTTCTCTACTTTTCTTCTCCACTTTTTTTTTTTTTTTTTTTTTGTCTTTACATGATGTCAATTGATAACCCATCTGATTACGCATCTGCATTTATTGTAATATCTATTATGTCTGTTTGTATTCTAGAAAATATATCAACCTCCCTCATCCCACTCTGCACACTGCGCATGTTTTCTCGAGAACAAATACAACTCGAAAAGAACAATTCTCAAGAAATTGCGGCTGGCTTTAAATGATGTGTAACATTTTAAGGGTTGAACCGAGTTCAAACAGAGTTTATTCCAAAGTGGAAAGTCTGAATGGAGCAAGCGTAACAGTATAAACACATAAACCATTTTAATAAAGTCAAATAGTCTAGTTTAAGAGCTAAACAAATGGCTCAACTAAAGTGAAACAATCAGAGCTTTGAACTAGCAGTATGATGCAGTAGAAGTATGACGAGTAGTGGAAGTAGTATAAGCATGACTAAGAACCTAGCCTCGTACCCAAGCCTCATTCTCCAAAACGTATAACTGGGACTCCTACAAATGGAACATGGTCCGGCGCAGAAAGGGGAGGGCAATTCAGGGCAAACAATTCTCCAAAAGTATATTTCCAACTGCTGAATTAATTAACACCAGTGAAACAAGAACTACTGCAACAGTTTAACCTTGAAGGCCCCACAATGTCCCAGATGTTTAGCTTTTGTTCTAGCCACCGTGGGCTGCAGCAGTCTGCCGTCATCACGCTCTGCCAGGGCTCACTGGAGGCAAAAACTGAATATGTACAAAATGCATGAAAAAGTCTGTATAAATATGTATAAAGATCAACTTGTGATGAAAATGTTGCAATGCAATTTAACGGTTTCACAATGCCCGATGTTGTGAAGCCTGAATTAGTTGAAGTCTCTCATTGACGCCCATTATAAATCAAGCTTAAAGGTTTCATATTTAAAAACGCATATATCATATTTTTAATTTAAAAAGTTTCCACAGTTTCTAACTGAAAAACTGTGGAAGAAGTTAAGGGCCCAAAGAGTTGGCAGAAGAATAACACAAATAAATGTCGTTATGAAGAACATATGTTGTGAATGCCTCCAGCATTCACACCAACATTTCCATCCATTAATAGTTACAATACCACTTCTGTGTGTGTTCATCAGAGACGCAGCCTTAGCACTCCATTATCACGTGGACCGCTCCCCCGTAACGTGCACTCTTCCAGGGAGTGCACAAATAAAAGTGTCTTTCACATTCTAAATGTAACCCTAAAAAACCCTCCAATAAAAGTAAATAAACAAAAACGCCCGGCTAAATTATAAAGTGTCAGAGGGATCATTTTTTCAGCGTAAAGCTGTCCAGCTCAGCACTGCCCCGTCAGAGGTGTCAGACACAGAGCAGCGGGCCGCTGGAGATGTGGGTGATTTATGAACCTGCCAGGCCTCCTAACCAGTGTTTTCTCTGGGATATGAAGACACATAGACACGCTGGATGAGGGGGAGAGGGGGAATGTTTGTCTTTGACATGCTTGTTCACACGGCTGAGGACAAAGACATTTATTCTTGATTGATCCCCTGGTGTTGTAGACAGCGCTTCCCCCCCCCCACCTCTCTCCCTCCTTTTCTCTCCCCCGCTCTCCCTCCCTTCTATCCCTCTTCCCTCCCCCCTCGCTCTGTGAACCTCTTCATTTCCCGCCAACTAAAAATATAACATTTATCTCTTTCAGTCTATGAAACATGAGTTACACACACACTTGCACACGCATCCATACAGACAGGACCTGCAGCAGGACGCTTATCTCAAACACTAGAACCCTCTTCAACAGACAGCAAAAGTGACTTTCAGATACACACACACACGCACGCACACACGCACACGCACACACACACACACACACACACACACACACACACACACACACAGAAATTGGCCCTTTCTCGCCCAGGGTGGTCCTGTGAGCCTGGAGGCCCTACATAGATCAGGGGGCTAAATTACTGAGGCTAACCGACCACAGTGACACCCAACCTGGGGATTACCACATGGGGCCCTGCCCTGCCCCAGCCAGTAGTCCATTGCTCTCCACAGTCACCCTGGGGGCTGACCTCAACAACTTGAGAGCTGACACCCCCCCCCCCACCCCTACCACCACCACCACACACCCCCCACTTAAGGGGATGTGACCAGCCCACCCAGGGCAAGAGTAATGAGGAGCTAGGCCTGTAGCAAGTGTAAAAGGGGTGATGGGGAGTTAGTGAAGAGGCCTTTAGAGGATTTTCTGGGGTTTGAATGAAAGTGTTAAACTGACAATAGCTTTAGAAGGAATGCCACTTTTGTCCAAGGTTTATTGTCTTGTTCACCTGAGCTTTATTCTTTTAAACAACCTTCTTAACATACGGTCGGTTACACATTCTCCTCCAGTGTAACCATTCTGCCCTCTACCACTGCAGGCACAGTCAAGATGTGTGTCTTATAATAATACAAAATTGTGCTTAGACGGATATCCACATGCCACACCACAGTGTAAATGACTTTCAACCTCGGATTACAATTTTTCTAATGAATGAAAAGCGCAAGAGAACGAGAGAGAGAGAGAGAGAGAGAGAGAGCGAGAGAGCGAGAGAGAGAGAGAGAGAGAGAGAGAGATCAAATTCCCCAACCACCTAAAATTTGTGTGACCCCCAAATCCTCCATCACAAAGCCCTAAAATAAAAAAAATAAACTAACCCAGAACAAGTCACCTCCAGCAGCTGGTTCTGCAGCTCAGTTGACTGAACTGGCCCGACAGAGCCCCAGGTCAGAACACACACAACCTGGCCCATAACAAATGATACCCACTCTTCCTGAGGGTCTGACTCAACAATAAGGAAGACGCTGAGCAGATACAGGCTGAGCGGACCCAGCCTGGCCCTGGAGACCGGTCATCACAGACAGACCTGCTACTACCCAGGGAGGACAGGCTGAGCACACACTGTCCACACAAACCAGTGGAAACCTAAACACACTTCCTGCTGCACTGGACAAAGAACAAAGACTGAAGAAAAGCTTTCTTTCCTAAAATCTACCCATGGATACCCACAATTGGAATCACAGTAAATCAGACAGAATTTTTTTTTTATGATATCCTTTAGGGGAAAACGAAAATGGTGCTTATTAGCAGCAAAATATGTCCTCTACCGTCATCACCTCAAGGACAACCTGGGAAACACATTAGAATAACTGTATCTCAATGTACTATTACTGATTTCATAATGTATTGTTTTGTATTATCACTGTATTATTGTTTACTATAATTGTTTATTTTGATAGAGCATTGTTTCTTGTATCCTTACTTTTATTATTGTCATTTATGTCCTGGTTACTGTTTTGTTTTGGCAAAATAAGGACGTTTCTTTTGGAGGAAATAAATAAAAATTAATTCAATAATAAAGCTAGCCTAACGATATGAAAATACTGACTGCAAATAATGGAGATGTGAAATGCTGAGTGAGGTCATTGGTAATGCTATCACATTGCTAACAAGGATAGCCTGGCGAGACACTCTTTACGAGGTGATAATTTCAGGTCCATATTGTGGAATGACCCTGTGAAATATTATGTATTGTGAATGTATTAGAACCTGTAATATAATTGATGTACCCACACACACACTTCATACATACAGCCTCTAAGTTGTTACAGTTGTTTTGGAGGAAATAAAGCCCTTGAATTGAAAAATGGAATTGAGAGCAAGAGAAGAGACGGAGAGATATAGGTCATCCAAGGTCACAGGATACTTGGCTTTTAGTTATTGTTCACCTTGACACACACATACATACTGACGGACACACACAAACAGCTCATAAAAAGCTGCAACACAGCTGTGTTGCAATGTGTCAGGGTTCAAAGGTCAAACAGATATACTGACACAACACATTTGCTCGAAAAGGTGGTGCACTTAACTAAGTCCAGACAAACACGTACACACACACACACACACACACACACACACACACACATTATGCTTGACACAAATACACTGGGACACTAGGAGACCTGGGATACCCCTAGTTTCACACACCCACACAAACACATCCAAACAAACACTTGAGCATGCCCTCAGGGACGTGTGCACACACCCGCAAACCCACCCACACCCACAAACACACACACACAAATGCACACCCCCACACAAATACACACACACACACATGCATACCCCCCCCCCCCACACACACACACACATCCCCCCCATCATACACACACACACACACACACACACACACACACACACACACACACACACACACACACACACTCAACCACATCAGTGTTAGGAAATTGAAGTATTAACATGTGATATGAATTAGCCCAAATGCCTGAAGCCTGTTTTCACACAACAGCTGGGAGCGCTTTAACCTGTGTGTGTGTGTGTGTGTGTGTGTGTGTGTGTGTGTGTGTGTGTGTGTGTGTGTGTGTACACGTGTGTGTGTCTGAGTTTGTGTCTGTTTTTGCAAATGCCTGGGTTTTTTTTTTCAAACACACTTATAGGCTGCATCTCAAGATAAGCACGACTTGCACAAGTGTCTGACGAAACAATGTGCAAACAATATTGAATTATCTATTGTTTATGGATATCCTCCTGACACCACTGGTTTACACACACACACACACACACACACACACACACACACACACACACACACACACACAATCCCGCCTGAAGCGTGTGTGCATTTCTGTGTGTGTCTGCGTGTGTGTGTCTGTTCACACACATGTTGTTCAGCAGAGATGAAGCGAGGCAGATCCTTATCCATTAAACCTGCCTAATTCTGCCAAGTCTGCACTTGTTATTGTCTGAAGGCAATGTTTGTCACTTAATTCTGTCATTACTCGAACCATAATAAATATGATGCATCCAAGACCCTGAAATGATGACTCCTGCTGGAGAGCCAGATTTTTTATTTCTCTCTCTCCCTCCCTCTTTCCAGATGGACTGCAAAGAGCCAATGTGTGGTTTGTGGTACAGTGTTTGTCTGTGTTTCTGTGCGTGTGTGTGCGTGTGTGTGTGTGCATATCAAGACACAGTGTGCTACGTGTATATATGGCGTGTGCGTGGGTGGTTGGACAGTGTGTGTGTGTGTGTGTTTGTGTGTGCTTGTGTGTGTGCTCGTGAGTGTGTATGTGTTCGTGTTCGTGTTCGTGTTCGTGTGTGTGTGTGTGTGTGTGTGTGTGTGTGTGTGTGTGTGTGTGTGTGTGTGTGTGTGTTTAGTCTGTAGTCATATTTAGCTTCTCTGTCGCTATGTAGAGGCCTGTAATCAAACAGAAACTTACTAACTACTCATTACACACACACACACACACACAACACGCACACAAAGACACACACTCCCACACGCACACATCCATGTTGCATGGCAGATGTAACGCTGTGTTTAAATAAAGATTGATGGTGGATAGTTCCAGTTCTTTAGAACCTGGAAGAGACGGTTATGTTAATCCTTTCCCCTCTCTCTCTCTCTCTCTCTGTCCCTCACATGGATCGACTCATGTAAATACCTGAAAGGATCATCCCCTGAATGTTAGAACAGTGTCTTCACTGGTTTTTTATGATACATGCTGTCATGAATATGAATTAAACCAGATGAAAAGGAGAAATGTGAGAAGCTAGTCGTTCTCTGCATTCTTTTGGTTTGTGGTGTGCATTTGTTCGTGTCTGTCACTGTTTATGTGTTATGCCTATGCATGCCTATGTCTGCCGCGAATATATGTTTGTTTGAGGGAGCGTGTGTGTGTGTGTGTGTGTGTGTGTGTGTGTGTGTGTGTGTGTGTGTGTGTGTGTGTGTGTGTGTGTGCACATGCATGTACATGTATACGCTTGCCTTTCCATTCCTTTATCATCATACCATGTTTATCAAACAACAACATGCATGCACACACGCACACAGACACACACAGACACACACACACACACACACACAGAAACACAATCTAATTTGACTTGTTCAATAATAAAGCTAGCCTAACGATATGTAAATACTGACTGCAAATAATGGAGATGTGAAATGCTGAGTGAGGTCATTGGTAATGCTATCACATTGCTAACGAGGACAGCCTGGCGAGACACTCTTTACGAGGTGATACATTCAGGTCCACATTGTGGAATGACCCTGTGAAATATTATGTATTGTGAATGTAGTAGACCCTGTAATATAATTGATGTGCCCACACACACACACACTTCATACATACAGCCTCTAAGCTGTTACACAGCTCAATGTTAGATTTGTTTGTTTGTTCGAGTGTGTTTATATGCAAGTGTTTTTTACCCATATAGGTGGGCATATATGGTGTGTGTGTGGGTGTGTGTGTGGGAATGTGTATCCGGGTAAGTCTGTCTGTGTGTGAGCACGTTTGTGTAAATGCTGGCCGCTTACTCTGTTTGGCCATCCCTTTACTCAATAGTCTGCTTTAAAGTGAGAGGTTGAGAGAGAGAGAGAGAGAGAGAGTGATAGATTTAGAGAGAAAGAGAGCGAGAGAGAGAGAGCGAGAGAGAGTGAGAGCGATAGAGGAAATTGGAAGAGAAAAACGAAAGGATTTGGGGAATTCGCTACAACAAGATAAATATCCCAAACTTGGCGTCACAAGGCCTGCTGTATACATAAACACACACACACACACACACCCTGATTACAGAGTAAATATGTGTAATCTCATAAATCGCCCATTGTCTATGTGGCAGAAGACAAACACAGATATGCACACTCCCACCCACGGGCAAAGACAGTGCACTTACCTGTTGATGTGGGAGAAAGTGCAATAGATTCAGTGATCAATCATATGGTTTAATCAGTGTACACACACGCACACCCCTCACACATCGGTGTAATCATTGACCCCTCAAATTCTCTCAATCACACACACACACACAAACACAGACAAAGAGAGAGAGAGACACACACTCACACAGGGACCATTGTTGTCACGTCATTTCCAACACACAGGAATTGTTTCATCAATCAAAAATGAGAAGCATGAAGCACACTTCCCCTGAGCATGCATTTATGTGTGTGTGTGTGTGTGTGTGTGTGTGTGTCTGTACGCATGCACTTTCACCTTGACTTGTGTGCCTGTGTTACATGTGTGCATGTACAGTATCGACATATATCATGGTGGTTCAACTTTAGTCTGATTATGAGCGAGTGCGAGAGCGAGAGAGAGCGCGAGAGCATGAGAGAGAGAGAGAGAGAGAGAGAGAGAGAGTGCGAGAGCACGAGAGAGAGTGCGAGAGCACGAGAGAGAGAGAGAGAGAGAGAGAGAGAGAGAGAGAGAGAGAGAGAGCGTGAGAGCACGAGAGAGCGAGAGAGAGAGAGTGTGTGCACAGGAGAAGAGAACAAAGAAAATATGTAAAAAGTTCTAAATAAACACACTTTCCTTTCCACACTTTTGCTTTTATGTACACTGCTCAACTCTTCGATTCTCACCCCCCCCCCCCCATCCCGCAGGGCGCGACCCTGTGTGAGGATATGCAGCTTTCAAATGTCACCGGGTGACGGTTAAACACTTTGGATTGCTGGTTCTCCGACTCGGCGCTCCCCCACCGCTACAGCGCTTGACCCGGCTGTCAACTGCGTCCCGTCAGAACCCCTGCGACCGGGGTTCTGACGGGATCCCCTCATGCGCGCGGGCCCTTTCCCCCAGCTCAGGCTCTCCCCCTGCCTGGGCGTGTCAGCGGGAGTTGGGGGGGGGGTGGGTCCTGACTTGGATTAGCCGTGTTGGCATGGAACTGTTAGGACAGTTTAATTAAAGCCACGGGATAAAGGTCCTCCAGGGCTTTCATCTCCGGCGGCATTAATCTCGCAGCGTGTCGCTTTTGCACCCCCCCCCCCCCAACATGACTGACTTATTAAATGTCCGCTCGTTACCGAGCAACGACGTAGCGGGACTTGAAAAATGTGTGTGTTTGTGTGTGTGTGTGTGTGTGTTTTGGTTGCGTCTTGCTTATTGCACTTCCGTCCTTCCTTTCCACAGGCCGTCCGTCCTTTGTGAGCGGTAATATATATTTTAAAGGTCGGTCATCTTCCAGAGCACGGGGGCCTCCAGAGACCGCGAGACACTGCAGAGCCAGGGGACGGCCCCGCTGAGCACAGAGACAAGGAGATCGATCTGTCAACTCCTCCTCACGGACAGAGACGCAAAACATAAGGGATTGTTTGAGATTCTGTCTGCAGCTGGATCAGAGAGATGAACTGAGATCAGCAGAGCGACTAGGGGGATGTGACGTTGAAAGAGAAGGGATTGAGAGAAGGGAAGGGAAGTGAGAGTTTTTCTCCTGGTCCTAGATTAGGTTCTCATTTCAACCCAACATGGGCTGGGTAAGCAGAGCCAACTCTCTGCTAGTCTCTGCACCAGCTCCCTCCATATCAGCAGACTGCGAGCACAACGACCTTAGGCCATCCATTCACTCCCCACAGCTCAATGTATACCTGCCCATAGGCAAACACCTGAGAGTGTGTGTGTGTGTGTGTGTGTGTGTTTGTGTGTGTGGCGCCAGGGACAAGCTTTGCTGTGGCTATTTGCTGGAGGTCAACAAACAGGAACATTGAAATCTCTCCCTCAGTTTCCGCTCCTGGGAAATGCCTGAATGGGCATCAAGCATATGCAAACGCACACATACACACACACACACACACACACAGCTATATGTGTACAGTTATGTTTTCAACTGCGTTCACACACACACACACACACACACACACACACACACACACTGCGGTGAGTGTCAATGAGCTGAATGAAAGACAGCCTTTCATTGATAAGACAGACAGTCCCATAAACATACTGTCCAAGTACAAACATACCAGACCACCGTGACCCCTCTATGCACCATTCATCCTCTAAATGTGCACGTGGATGGGTGTGTGCGCATGTCGTTGAGTGTGTACATGCCTCCTTGGCCCTTGTGTGTGTCATCATTAGAGTATGTGACAGTAAGATAAGATACAGAGGCGGCCGAAGATGGTTCAAAGTAGGAAGAGGATGAGAGTGAAAGCAATAGAAAATGCTAAATGTGTGTGTGTGTGTGTGTGTGTGTGTGTGTGTGTGTGTGTGTGTGTGTGTGTGTGTGTGTGTGTGTGTGAGAGAGAGAAAACGAGAGAGAGAGAAAGAGAAATAAGAGGAAGTCCCTTAGCTCCCACTGGTCCTTTCATCTGGTATGCAAACACACACACACACACACACACACACACACACACACACACACACACACACACACACACACACACACACACACACACACACACACACACACACACACACACACACACACACACAGGCTACCTGAGAGACGACCTTAGCAAGGTAATCCTAGACACACAAGTTCACACACAAGTTTACACTCAAGTGTGTTTCCGCACACACAGATATGCCCTGAGCACTCACAGATACGAGTCGCACACACGCTCGCACACACGCTCGCACGTGCGCACACACACACACACACACACACACACACACACACACACACACACACCCAAGCACAGATAGGAGTGAGCGAGACCTGGGTCTTAGGTCCACAGTAGGATCTGTGTTTAGCTATGTTTAGCCATGTTTAGCGCTCCATTTGGGGCCAAATAAATCAGGCTGCTGTCTGCCAGAGGCCTCCATTAGGGGCCCTGGAGAGAGGCCCTTTGAGGGCCTGTCAGTCAGCCAGGTCAGTGAGTGTTTGAACTCCTAATTACAGGGAGCCACGGCTGGGCTCTGCCCGGCCTGGAGTCCTGGTTCCCAGACAGCGCTGAGCGCAACGCTAGCCCGGCGCGCGCTAACGCATAAACTAACAAACGACTGGCATTATACACCACACAGGAAACAGTATCGGGCAAATATTTATGAAAAGCGAAAGGCTTCACCAACTACCGCCCCCGCGATCCCTGTACTTCCTCTCCCCCCCCGCCCCCGCCCCCCCCGCCCCGCCCCCCTCCCCAAAACTCAAATCTCTTTCTGAGTGACAGCACCACAACTTCCTGCCGCCGGGAGGCTGGCGCGGTCAGTCAGCTGAGGAGTGCTAGCACTAGGCTAACCTGTGAATGCCCGCCTCACATAACCAAAGGCCGGCTAGCTGAGGAACGCTAGCGCTATGCTAACCTGTAGGCGCCTGTCTCAGATTAACTAAAGGCCGGCTAGCTGAGGAACGCTAGCGCTATGCTAACCTGTAGGCGCCTGTCTCCGATTAATCAAAGGCCAGTTAGAGGGGAGCGTGTGAAATACAGAGACCAGGGTGATGGACGGCTTTCAAATGAGCAGGAGAGGGGTGAAAAAATGCACACACACACACACACACACACACACACACACACACACACACAATAGACCATGTAACCTCTGACCGACAATGGAGTGAAGCTCAGTATCAGAACCTTTGGAAGGTTTGTAGATATCAATGCATATGCGGTTTGATGCCAAACGTCACAAAGTTTGGGAGAAACGCACACAGCCTCACACACACTCTTCATGTACACGTCTACTGGGCTAATTCTGATCATTTCAACAGTGTGAACAACAACCCTGTCAGACGACAGACAGCAGGTTCCTTCTTATCTGCTTGCGGTCTCTCCGGGACAAACCCGGCCCTGACTTGTGGAGACACAGTACGCTAACCGGGGGGGGAATTCCCCATAAAGCCCCTCTTCTGCCCCCAGTGTAATGTGTGGACACCTAGCAAGCATTCCTTCAGGTCCCGCAAATGAAAAGACACGCCTCATTCGAGAGCATACCTAATTGGTCGCACATTCCATCACTGCTCCCCCCCCCTGCGATTTTAACAAGCCTGATACCATTGTTTTAAGGCACCGTAGGACCCCCCCCCCCCCCCCCAGGCTACATTTCCTTTCTCCAGGCTCCATTAATCGGGTCTAGGTGATTCAGGGTCATGGTTAACCAAACGGTCGTGTTGGTGTTGAGGTCAATGTAAAAACACGCTGCCAGTATGAATGACTGCTAGCTAGTTTCATGACGTTCTAATTGGATTTTGAATGCTCCGCCAGTTGTTAGCCATTATGATCGAGTCGCTCTAAGGTCGTGCTGCAGCAGGGTTTTAGATGATTCTAGATGCTCTACAGATCTAGCTTCTGGAGATGGCTGGAGATGGAGATGGAGATGGAGATAGTTCTAAACGATTTCCTGATGTGGTGCCAGGCCCTGAATAAATACAGCAGCAGGTCTCGCCCTACAACACAATGTTTCCTTTTCAATGCCGTGAGAAAAACCACAATCGCAAACGGTGATCGCAACCTGTAACATTGGCACATGAAGAGCAGGGACGTTAATGGGACTGAAATGGCAGAGGGGAGCATAAGGCATACAAAGATCATGTGTTGCCCATCCAAGCCTGTGTTTAGAGAACCACGACTCTCTTGTAAACTATACCACCAAAACTCAGAGCTTAAGGTTAAAAAGCAGTGTTACATCTGCATTACATTCAGTATGCAGACATAAATTCTTACTATCCACTTATAGTTATTTGGCAGATCATCCTATCCAAAGCTTCTTACATTGTAGATAAGGAGAATGCAGGGTTTAGCGTACAGGCAGGCTGTGGACATTGGGGATGGAACCTAGTACCCACAATCTGGGGGTTGAACCCTACCCATCCAAGATCCAACCCACGACACTGATGTATTATCCTGTGTTACCTTAGATAGTCCGAGAAAGGCCAGCATACAGAAGAATACAAATATGTTTTCCATTTAGAAAGATCCTACCCAAGCCAAGATGGATCATTTGAATACCGGACGGAGGACCTTTAATAATCCATAAAGCGGAGCACATGTTCACTGTCGG
>NC_140278.1:16850265-16852765 GCF_964030765.1 Micromesistius poutassou
TGCTAACCGGGAGCTAGTTACAATCTGCGCAGACTTCATACGTCATACTTGTTAGGGAGGAGGGAGTGCTCGCCACCAGTTACAACCTACCATGATGGCCATTTCACACGTGATTTCAGTGGTGTATAAAACTTATTCACTGGCGAGGTTCAGCCTCTTTTCTCCACGACTTGACTTTTTGGTTTGACCGTGATAAGAGTTTGTTGGCTGTTATTAAGATTTTGATCGATTTGATCGATTTCACACATGAACGAGCAGTGTTGGCACCACCTCCGTAGGTGGGCTCTGGTGCCACTGAACTCCATTTCGGTGAAGACAAACTATGAAACATTGCTGTTGCTATGCAACCTTGACTGGGAGAGTCGTGACGTCCTAAGTCTGTGCAGATCCGCGTTAGCATATGCTTCTTCATAATAGTTTACTACTTTAACGGCCCGCAGCTTTTGCTTCTTCGCCACCTACAGAGTTTGTTATGGACGATCATTCAAAAACCCCATGTTATTTCCCATAGACATTTGGCCGAGAGACACGGGAGCCATGTGATTGGCTGAAAACGAGGCAGGCATCTGATTGGCTACAGAAAGTTCCTTGTTGAAAAAAATGCATTTGTGAATCCAGCCGTGTCAGGGGAGTCTCAAAAATCCACATATAAATACAGACCAGTTTACACACAAATGCAAACAAGTTCACAAATGAAAAGCGTCTTGTAAATTCAAGTTTAACAGTTTGTATATAAATGTAACAACATCCAAATACATTTTTGATGAAAATTGCAAATATTTTTTAAATCATATATTTATGGATTTATATTACATTTATTTTAAACAAGACACATTTGTGTGTGGATCAGAAAAGTGTTTGTGAAACTTATTTTTGTTTATGGATTTATTTTACATTTATACATGCCGATATCCATTTGTGTGTGCATTGAAATGTATTTGTGAGAAGAGAGTAATTTATATATAAATCACAAAATACATTTGTGAATCCTTCTCTGTGCATTCATTATTAATGAGACTGTTCTGACTGTCCATTCATGTCAGTGGATGTGTGAGTCAGTATGAATAAAGGTGTGTCAGAGAGAGAGAGAGAGAGAGAGAGAGAGAGAGAGAGAGAGAGAGAGGGAGGGAGAGAGAGGGAGCGAGAGGGAGAGAGAGGGAGAGAGAGGGAGAGAGAGAGAGAGAGTGTGACTTAGTGTGTGTGTCTGTGAGTGTGTGTGTGTGTGTGTGTGTGTTTGTACCTGGAAGTGGTGGTCCACGGTCTGGAAGTACTCGGGCAGGGGCAGGGGTCCGGTGAAGGAGTGCCGGAGGTCTTTGACCCCCTGCTGGGTGAAGTGATGCTCGAACCTGTGGACCAGCTCCTTGATGACCAGCCACATGTCCTCAAAGCTCTCGCTCTGCACGCGGTAGCGCTCTGAGACACACACACAATCAAAGACAAAACACACAGATAGTCCATTACATAATTCAATACTCCAAGAATGTGTGTGTGTGTGTGTGTGTGTGTGTGTGTGTGTGTGTGTGTGTGTGTGTGTGTGTGTGTGTGCGTGCGTGCGTGCGTGCGTGCGTGCGTGCGTGCGTGCGTGTGTGCGTGCGTGCGTGTGTGTATGTGCATGTGTGTGTGTGTGTGTGTGTGTGTGTGTGTACGTGTGTATCTTACGTGACGTCTTGGAGGCCAGCACGGTGACGCGGGCCCCAGAGAGGAACTGGACCGCCAGACTGTTTCCATCGCTCTCCTCCAACTTCTCATAGAACTCTGGAGGGAGAGAGACAGACAGACAAAGAGAGATGAGACAGACAGACAGACAGACATAAAAAGAGAGATGAGACAAACAGACAGTCAAAGAGAGATGAGATAGACAGACAAAGAGAGAGGGGGAAATACAGATGGAGACAGACAAATAGATCAACAAAGAGAGAGAGAGGGACAGTCAGACAAAGGGAGCGAGAGAGAGAGAGAGAGAAAGAGAGAGAGGGAGAGAGAGAGAGAGAGACTAACAGAGAGAGTGATTTGATACATCTATACATAACAGACATTTCTACACACAAACATCTGTTTACATGTTCTAACCAGTAATGTTGATTTAGTTTTCACTTGTTTAGGTGTGTTTAGGTGTCTGTGTATATCTGTACATGTTTAAGTGTGACTCTCGGTGGCTTGTGTGGTAGTGTGAGTGTGTTGTGCGTGTGCATGTTTGCATGTGCATGTGTGCGTGCGTGTGGGGTGTACCTGGGAAAACAGTGGTGAGGTTGACGGACGGCTTGTTGGTATCCACGGTGATCTTGTGTGTGGCACTCTTGGCGGGAGATGAGGACATGCACACCAGCGCCAGCGGGAGATCGAACCTGGACTGATGCACTCTGGGAACACCTGGGTTATGGGGGGGAGGGAGAGAGAGAAAGAGAGACAGAGAGGAGAAAGAGAGACAGCGAGAGAGAGATAACGATCAAAAAAGACAAAAACAACCTGTTCTCAGAGATTCAGCGGCCCTGGGATTGAC
>NC_140278.1:16862765-16870265 GCF_964030765.1 Micromesistius poutassou
AGATTTTGTTAAATCACCATAAGCCGGCACTTTACTCTGCGTTACTTAAGAGTTTACAAACAGGATGGAGAGACAGAGAGAGACAGGCAGGAAAAAAAGAAAAAGATGGAGGGAGCTAGAGAGAGGCCTAGAAAGTCAAATTATAGAGAGAGAGAGAGAGAGAGAGAGAGAGAGAGAGAGAGAGAGAGAGAGAGAGAGAGAAAGAGAGAGAGAGAGAGAGAGAGAGGTGGATAGAAAGAGAGATATAATACAGACATAAAGCAAAGAAAGGTGTGGCTGAATGACAGAACATAAAGCAAACAGAGTGAAATGGAGAGAGAGAGAAGGAATGAGAGAAATCAAAGAAAGCGCATGTGCCTGTGAGAGAAGGAAGGAGAGGGGCGAGGGAGGGAGGGAGAACAAAGGTGCTAGTGTGTTGGGAAATGGGAAATGAGCTGCCATCTGAGACAAATAAAGAGTAGAATAACAATAAAAGTCAAAATGTGCTACCTACCCACCCATCCACCCCGCGCCCCCACCCTACCCCGGGGGATACGGGACAGCAGAGGGCCGGGATGGAAGGTGCGCACACACACACACACACACAATTATATATATATATATATTCTGTGTGACTTTTACATCTCTCTCCTGCTCCCGTTCCCCTATTGGACACACACACACACACACCACAAAAATATACAATACACGCAAAGAGAGACACATTCATAATAGCTTACCAACGCCCAATCTGGACTCACACTGAGAGCAGAATCAAAAACACATGGAGCAAAGCTAATCCAATCTCGATCTCCCTCTCTCTCTCTCCCTTTCATTTATTCTCACACACACACACGGCAGAATCACACGTTTGTGCGGCAGAGTATTATTGCATGCAATATATACAGTATATATATTATAGAGCTGAAATAATTGAGCGATGAGAGAGTTGTATAAAACACAGGCAGAGAGAGAGAGCGACAGAGAGAGAAAGGGAGCGAGAGAGTCCAGATGAATCAGGAGTAAAAGGGAGAGGTGAGCCAAAGAGAGTTAGGTATGAGATGAAGAGATAGAGGGATGACAAGAAACAGAGACAGAGGAGACGATAACAGAGAGAGCGGGAGAGAGAGAGAGAGAGAGAGAGAGAGAGAGAGAGAGAGGGAGAGGGAGAGAGAGATTTATGTGACTGGTGTGTACAAGTACGTCAGAGCTGGTGTGTAAGGGTCTGCTTGCATCAAATGTTAGTGTATGATCTAGTGTGTGTGTGTACACGCAGACAATTACATAATTGCCCCTGAATGTGTGTGCCTAAACGTCTGTACTAGCTGTCTGCGTATACGGTTAACGCGTGTATGTGTGTGTGTGTGTGTGTGTGGATCTGTCTACATTCATAGGTTCATTTACGAGTGCGTTTGTATCTGCGTTTGTATCTCCACAAAAGAAGCCGCTCCATTGCTCAACATTTCTCTTGAAGCAAGTGAGGTCAGGTGTGTGTATCTCCTTGTGTATGTGTGAACCAGATGTGTATCTCATCATGTAGGTTATATATAATGTGTTATTCTCTCCATGAAATCCCCCGGTATGATCGTGCACTAGCTGTTTTTACGGATGTGTGTGCTTGTTCTGTGTGTATGTCGTGCTGGTGTCGGTGTGTGTGTGTGTGTGTGTGTGTGTGTGTGTGTGGGTGTTTTCTGTGGAAGTTTGTGCGTGTGCGTATGTTTTGTGGATGCGTGTGTGTGTGTGTGTGTGTATCAACAAAAATACAAAAACGGTTGAAATATTGGAAATAAAGATCCAAGACTTTCTTTTCTTTGTAGAAAAAAAGACTTGAAATTCACAGCCAACAGCTCTGGTAGACATTACCGCAGCCAGCATGCCAATTGTACGCTCCCTCAAATAGAACGACATCTGTGGCATTGTGTTCTATGATATAATGCACATTTTCAGAGTGGCTTTTATTGTGACAAGCCCATGGCACGCCTATGCAATAATCATGCTGTTTAATGAGCATCTTGATATGTTACACCTGCAGGTGGATGGAGCATCGGGGTCTTTGATTTCAACTCATGAAAGCTGGGTGTGAAAACAAAAGTGTTGTGTTTATATCTTTTGTTGAGCATATGTGTGTCCATGTCTGTGCGTGCATGTGCGTGCATGCATGTGGATGTTTGTGCTTGAGTGTTTTTGTGTATTTTGTGAATATGTGTGTGTGTGTGTGTGTGTGTGTGTGTGTGTGTGTGTGCGTGCGTGCATGTGTATATGTCCATGTATGTGGGATGTGTGTGTGTGTGTTTGTATGTGTGTGTGTGTGTGTGTGTGTGTGTGTGTCAATGTGTGCATGTGTGTATATGTCTATGAATGTGTGTGTGTGTGTGTGTGTGTGTGTGTGTGTGTGTGTGTGTGTGTGTAAGTATATGTATGTGTGTGTGTGTGTGTGTGTGTGTGTGTGTGTCTTGGGGGGGGGTCTTATGTATATATGTGTGTTTAGGGAGAGACTGGGTGCCGGCCTTCCGTTACAACTCTCGGGGCCTCCATTAAGGCGTTCATGCCTCAGTGGAAGTGCCGCGCTCCGTTTGGGTCCAGACCCTGTGGTTCCAGGCCGCCACGGTGGTCCTGTAAACCCTGGACCGTGCCATGCCGGGCCAATAGGGGGGGGGGGGGGGGGGGGTGTATAAGATGCCGAGTGTATAAGATGTCTGTATTTCTTGTTTGTGTTGTTGTTGCTTATGCGTGTTTGTGTGAGTTTGCGACTAATTGCATTGTTTTAAGTAGATGTTTGTGTCTGTGTGTGGCATGTTTGCAGGTGGATGATTTCAGGTGGAGGTGTGTGTGTGTGTGTG
Source organism: Micromesistius poutassou (assembly GCF_964030765.1). Taxonomy (NCBI): domain Eukaryota; kingdom Metazoa; phylum Chordata; class Actinopteri; order Gadiformes; family Gadidae; genus Micromesistius; species Micromesistius poutassou. The sequence continues at coordinate 16,865,585 of NC_140278.1, forward strand.
TGTGTGTGTGTGTGTGTCTCAGGTTTCTTTGTAGAAAGCTGATGACTGATTGGTGGAACGCAGCGCCAGACTTCTGTGTGGAGGAAGACAAAGAGCTCACCCACACACCATTAGCAAACTGTGCGTATGTGTGTGTGTGTGTGTGTGTGTGTGTGTGTGTTCGATGTATGTGAGTGTAGGTGTGTCCATTGGCTTTTCATGTGACATGTTTATGCATTTATACGTAGCAGTGTGTATATACGTGTGTGTGTTTGTGTGCGCTGTTTATAGTATGCCAGCGTGCAGCGGAAACGTCCTGTATTTGTCTTCCCCTTGTGTGAACGTATCTGTGGCTTCTGAATGTGACCGGCTCCACCGCCGGCTAAACCGCCATAAACACTGAGTGTGTTTTTAGTGCTGCCGTGACTCACCAGCAGGCTGTGGCTTAGCCCTCCTCATCCTGCTTCTAAACACTCTGCCGCCGTCCCCATGTAAAGCCTCCGCCACCCCCACCCCCGGAGAGACCCCCAAACCCAGGCTAATCAACCGGCCCGCGGCTAGGTAGCTCGCTAGCTAGCGCGCTAACAGGAAGCGGTGGCGACAGGTCTTGTTTACTTCCCCTCGGTATTCCTGATTACGGAAAGTAATCCGTTCATGACAATATTGTCGTTAATGCGTATATATGAGACCCGGGCATTTTGGATGGCAGGAAACCCTCCCTATGTATATATGTGCAGGTCCGATTACCCCCCTCCACAGGGAAAACCCTCTTAACTATCATCAAGGCGGTGTGATGGCGTGTTGGCATAGTGCTGCAGATTGAATTTTCAGATTTAGTCAGTCCAAAAAACATATTTGTTATAAAGTTCTGTTACACACGTTATGGATTTACTTAATTGCTTATGTGGCGCTTTCTATAAATGCTTTCCTTGTTTCAGAGCCAAAGACCATGTCCTGCTTCTTCTTCAGAGCAGATCGCCCCCATTTGGCCTCTGCCTGCCCTAAACGTATATACATGTGATGAATGACAGGGGAGATTTAGAGAAAAATCAAGCTGCCCTTAATCAGGCATTACGCTGTTGACATAACCTTTTACACAAACACAGTGTTGCTTTACAGACAAACTAGGATCACATTAGTGTATTTGTATTATTAGTATACATGTACATTTTCTCACAAATGATTACACACAGCGACTGATTTGACCAGCTACAATTGGCTTTTAGCAGAGTTGAGATGCAGAGACATGATATGCCATGAAGCAGAATGCTTCACAGGAGTAAACCATAGCATGACAGGGAGAGGGAGAGAGAGGGAGAAGCAGTAATCTTATAAAGGACCGTTCATGTGTTGATGGGACATGGATCTAACCGGCCGACCAATCAGAGAACAGTTCCTTATCGACTCACCCATTGGTTCCAGCGTGAACTGGTCCTGAGAGACAGCCAGAGGAGGCCGGACACTGATGGTCAGTTTGGACCCCTGCATGACACAGCTGGACTTGACCTTCACCTAGAGGGAGAGAGAGAGAGAGAGAAAGTAAGAGAGAGAGAGTGAAAGAGAGAAAGTAAGAGAGAGAGCGAGAGAGGAAAAGTAGGAGAGAGAGAGAACGAAAGAGAAATGTAAGAGAGAGAGAGTGAAAGAGAAAAAGTAAGAGAGAGAGAGCAAAAGAGGAAAAGTAAGAGAGAGACGGAGAGAAATAATCGAAAGAGAGACAGAGAGGAAGGGCAGCCCGATGAGGTAATGTGTCGTCGGAGCGGATGTTTGTGATGTCATCAGTGTGAGACGAGCTGCTCACCTTGACAGTGACCGATGGGACCGGCAGGTCATCGATGTCCTGAATCAGCGCTCGCTGTTGACAGAAGCATTCAAATTCCACATGATGCATCTACACCAGATATGCTTATGACTTGTAATGCCGGTGATGTAGTGGCTGCGTTACAATTCAGCATATTTCCGGGGGGGGGGGGGGGGATGGTTTTGCTGTGGTGGGTAAGTGCATGACTAAACTAAGTTTTTACAAAGTCGGTGTTGAAGATCAGATACGCTAGACTGAATATTGTCAATCATTCATTCACGAATATACCAGATACACACAGCATCCATGCATTTGGCTCTATTGAATCACTTTTGAACACGTTTAATGGGAAACATTCCCTTTCCTTCTTTCTTCCTCCCCTCTCAATCAGAATCGGCTTCGCGGGTTTGTGTCCGGCCACGTTCGTGTGGGGCGGGGGAGTGGGGTTAAGGGTCGGGGGGAGAACGGCTGTGAAACCAGATGAGGCAGATCTCCCGGAGCAGATAGCCGGGGATGGGGCCGGGGGAGAGACGAGGACTCTCGCACAGGGTGAGAGTCCACTCCCCCCCCCCCCCCCCCCCCTCCCCCCCATGCCTGTACGGCGGTATCTGCGTCTCTCGGGTTCCCTTCATGTTTGAGATTTGTTTCGGGAGAGCATATGTGTTTACAGCATGACGTAGTGGTCTGTGTGAGTGTGTGCGCTTGCAGTTGACGCTGATGTGTATTGGGGGTGTGGTGGGGTGAACGGGGGAGTGATTTTCTGTGTGGATAATGAGTGCATGTGTTTCACAGGCTCATACACAGTGTGTGTGTGTGTGTGTGTGTGTGTGTGTGTCTCTCTCTCAAGAGTGTGCACTGGGTGTGTGTGTGTGTGTGTGTGTGTGTGTGTATGCATGCGCATCTGATGTGTGTGTGTGTGTGTGTGCATGCGCCCATGTGTTTGTGTTTACGTGTGTGCGAGTGCATGCGTGTGTGTGTACCGAGGGGGTGTCCATGCTGGGTGAGACAGTAGTGGTGACGCTCACGGCCTCCTCGTAGTCCGCCCTGGGCAGGATGTCTGGTGACAAACAAAGACTAACATTAATCAGCGTGTCAGCACCACACCGTCCCTAAGGGCTCCCCGTCCAACCGATCAGCACCGCCGGATGACGAGACGAGGCCTCGATACGGAACAGTGTGCACGCCGTACGGTGGACTGCATCTCCACCCCGATGCCTTCAACCTCCTCCTGATTGGGACTGCGGTCACACCGCGGTGGAACTCCAACCAGTCAACCCTGAAGGATCCCCTCCCTCATCTTCTTCCTTCTTCTTCTTTAACGATACAAGCAGCGCTAATATGAAGTTACCATGGAAACGCTGAACAAACAAATGTTTTTTGGCAGCTGTCCCAATAACCAGAATCCATGCGGCCCCTGACAACGCTAGGGAGATGCGATGATAAATAAATAAAAATGTCTGTACATTATGGTCTTGATACGCTTAATACCACTATTTAACTATTTAACTATGTTTTCGAGTCATGTCAAAACATCGTGACCATTAGGGTTAAGTTCCCACAGATTCTCGCAGCACGTCTCCTGTCCTCTAGCAGCCCCGGTCCCGGGCCTGGGCTGGGGGGTCTGAGCGGGGGGTCCCGTGGGCGTCGTACCCTGGGTGCGCGTGGCCTCTCTGATGACCCTCTGCAGGGTCTTCATCTCGGCGTCCAGCTGCTCGTAGTCCACCTCGCGGGCGTCTACCTTGGGCGTGGAGAAGAAGGACGGGTCGGTGCCCAGGTAGGAGCACTGCAGGTGGCCCTCAGAGCTCAAGGTCACCAGGACCCCCTTCAGCTCCCTGGAGGGAGGACAGAAGGGAGAGGGTGGAGGGGAGAGGGCGGAGGGGAGGGGAGAGGAGAGGGGAGAGAGGAAGGGAGTAAAGGGGGGAGGAGAGAGGGAGAGGGGAAAGGGTGTAGGTGAGAGGAGAGGGGAAGGGAGGAAAGGGGGGAGGAAAGGGGAGAGGAGAGGGGAGGGGGAGAGGGAAGAGGGTGTAGTTGAGAGGAGATTGGAGAGTGGGAAGGAACGAAAGGTGAGGGGAGAGGGGAGAGGGGAAGGGAGAGGAGCGGGGGAGTCAGAGGGAGAGGAGGGGGCAAGGGAGAGGAGATGAAAGGAGGATGTTTTGATAAAAGTAAATAACCAATAACATGATGACATCACATCATGGACGGCATGCAACAGCTGTTAGGAATTCAGGGCGATTTTCATTCATCTTGAAGGAACCTGAGTTAAGGGAATGGTTCTTAATGAATATACATGCTTCGATTAATGGTCTCCTCATGGTAGACACAGTGATGGAGACATAAGCACGCTCTCTGGCGTCATGGAGTACTCCAGCAGGTTTCATGAATCCCATCTATCTATCAATATCAATCTGTTTGTTCAGTGTTTATTTAAACTTGGCGTGACTTCACGCACCAAGGGTGGCCATTTCAAACGCCTGATTCCATCAGTGTATAGGATAAGAAGGTAAGATAGGGGAGAGATTGTGTGTGTGTGCATTAACTGGTTGCAGATGTGTTGTGGTTTCAAGCCAGTGTGGTACGCACACACACACACACACACACACACACAGACACACACACACGCAGAGAGAGGTCGACCCCTGCACCTGCACAAGAGGGTGTCCAACAGGGGCATAAAACAAGATCCTGACATGTTCTCTCTCTCTCACACACACACACACACACACACACACACACACACACACACACGTTCACAGCAACACACAGCCGCACCATCGTAATAAAAGAAAGAGACAGAAATAGAGGGTGGAAAGGGAGAGAGAGAACCAGGGGATTGAAAGAGAGAAAAAGATTGAGTGGGTGGAAGGAAACGGAGAGGGACAGAGAGAGAGAGAGAGAGAAAGGTCC